>NC_051179.1:49778269-49802891 GCF_013339695.2 Rhipicephalus sanguineus
GCATATAAAAGCTACCCGTCGGGTCTATTCTGTGCAGCGGTCCGTACTGGTTATTTGCATCGCTCCATAAGAACATAAGTATATATACTAGGTACTATAATACATCGGCGTGGCCGAACCAAAGTGGCGGGCGTCTGGTTGCCCTTACTTCTCTTCGTTCACTCCTCTCTCTTTCTCTCTGAAAGATGGAGGGCACTTCAAAGAAAAGCGAACATGACAAAATCGATAAGAAAGCACTCTCGCGAAAGCCAGCCGTCGACCCCAGCAGAACCGCCGCTTTCAGCAGTCCTGTGACCGACCTGCCTTGCGCCGACAGCCGCTGGGTTACAGTTGGCGGCGAGACTTCAAGCGGGCGGCGGTGTCGGCGAAAACCCGTCAATGCGGCGCCGGCTTCTCTCGCCAGCTTCCGGAAATCCAGTCGGGTCGACCAGTCGGGGAGAATTAACTCCTCGACGCAAGAGCCCAGTGCAGCTGCTGCTCCGTTCTCTCGTCGCGACAGCATTCTTTATCGCTGTCGACCTTCCGTTATTTTTTTTTTTGCGGCTATATTAATTTTTTTTCTTGCTTTCCGGATGCTTTTAGGCTTTCGTTGGCAGTCGCACCATTTTTGTGTCTCATGTTTTGAAACAGCAGCCGCGGTGGACTAGCAGTTATGGTGCATGACTGCTGACCCGACTGCTGAGGCCATATTCACAGGACTTTGTTTCCTAACTCTTCCTTACCACTGACTTTCGCTAACGATATGTCCATCTTTCGGACTCTCTTAAATTTTGTTTTGTATTCAGAACGATTTTAGCGTAAGCTGCCTTTTTCTGAGAATACGGGTCATGGGGAGAAGCGCCACCAAATGACGGGGCAATACTGGGCAATACGTCGACGCTATTGAAGGTTGAAACCGCCACGGTGGTGTAGTGGTTATGGTGCTCGACTGCTGACCCGGAAGTTGCGGGATCGAATCCCGGCAGCGGCGGCAGCATTTTCGATGGAGGCGAAAATGTTTGTGCTACTAGAATAATCAACTGTAGCGCATATGACACGTTGCGATCGGGCAGCGGAGTTCACAGCAAACTCTCGTCCTCCTCTTTCTGCCCCATGTGCAAGGTAGTCAACCTATAGCGACATAAGTTAATCACCCCCCACCCCTGCCCTTTCCGATGCCTTTCTCTTTCTTACTTTAAAGTTAGAGCTTAAACTGCCGCTGACAAAACTCGTTAAGTTTATTCCAAAGAAGATAAGCGCAAAGAATTGCGGGCAGTTTGCACTAAGTCGCGCAAAGCATGGCAAAACGACGCACGGGCCCGTCGCCGCTCGTACTCCCCGCCGATCGACACGTCCTGCTTCGAGATGCGCGGCTTCCTCCTCGAGAGTACGCAGCCAGGTTACGCACTATATAGAACAAAAGTTGCGCGCGATGTCTCCGCCGGTGGGCGTGGCTTAGTTACTGCTCATGCACGACTTGGCCAGGTGGTGCGGTATCTGGTCGCTAGATAACGCGATGCTTACGTCCTCTTTCTTTTTATCTTTCTTCTCTCGCTACTTCTTTCTCTCTCTTTCATTGATGTTCTCTCTCTGCATTTCTTTCTCTGTATTTCTATCTTTCTCATTCTTTTGGTACTACGCTTTGCTCTCTCCCCTGCTCCTTTCCCTCCTCCTCAACCTCACTTCCTTTCCAGCCCCCTTGCTACACTATACTATGCAAGGCTACGCTATGCTCTGCTAGCGTGCATGGATAGCCGAGTGGTTAGGATGCCCGCCTTTGGATCGAGGTTACGCGGGTTCGAATCCCGCCTCGTGAAGAATTTTTTTTCGGCAAGAATTTTTCTCTATCTCTTTCTTTATATCTTCCTTTCCATCACTCTGTTTGTTTCTCTATTTCTTTCTCTCTCTCCGTACTCGTTCTCAGATAGCCGCTCAGTGGGACATACCCGTTAAGGTGATGATGGTTTTCTGCGATCGACTCACAAGGAACGATTTGCTAAACAGCTTCTGAGTTAAAAGGAGATTCCAGAGTCAGCGGCATGCAGGCAACTGTTTACGTCCTTGACGGCCTTCACGGCTGATGGAAGGACGCTAGCGAGGAGTCCGGCGGTAAAAGCCTCGGTCTAACACGAGATGCGCGTGTTCCTCTGCACTAAACAACGGACGAATATGGGGCCAGCCGGCCTCGTTTTGCTAATGGCCTGCGCTGTGAGGCCGCGAGCGTCCTGCAACATTCAGGTTACGCCAGCTAGCGTCGTGCTCACGAATGCGAGCGTTTGGTAATGATGTCTGAAGGACGGCAGTACCAGCGTTGAGCTGCTGTCCGCTGGCTTGCGTGAAAAAAAAAGCGCGTATAATCCAACCTGCACTCCGTTTCATACATCTGATGCAACACTGTGGAGGCTGGTGAGACTTCTTGCAGCAAATGCGTTCGCACCAACGCCTATAGTCACTTACAAACTAAGAAAAATGTTTTCTCCGCCCACAGCCATGGCGGCCCCACCCAGTTGAAATTTGTATAAGTACCCCTTCCGATGAAATTGCTCATTTTCGTGCCGTCAAGCGTCTGCCGCGTATAACAGGAGTGTGACTTTTCAATGCAAACAACTGTTGGTGGCAGTCCGCCTCGATGGAACAGTGGTTACGGTGTTCGCCTGTTGACACGATGGTCGCGGTTTCGATCCAGGCCGCGGCGATCGCATTTCGATGGAAGTGAAATGCAAGAGGCCCGTGTACTTCTCGAAGTTTGTGCACGTTAAAGAACACCAGATGGTCGAAACGGCGTGCGTCATAATCATATCGTGGTGCTGGTACGTAAAACCCCAAATATTTTAACTGTTGCTGTCGCTGGTTTATTTTTTTTTTCTCTTTTTTTGGTAAAAAAAATAGAACTTCCTGGCAAACTTTAGCAAATATTCCACATCGCTGCTCTCCGAAACGTATCATTTTAAGTAGGCACGACGAACTTTTAATTACTAATATGCGTAGCGTTGGTATTCGCAGCGAAAATGTACTCACGGTTACAACGGAAACCACCTATAGCATGGCTATCTTGCTGAGATGAATGGCAGATGCTCCGCAGTCGGGGGGCGTAGCTTGTACTTATTCTGATCTTGTAACCGACTATAGCCCAATGTCCTTAACGCCGAGAATGCGATTTATTTTGAACAGCGAAGCTGTTCTAGCTCGGCGTAAAGTGTGTGACCGTGCCCGAAAACTATCATCGTCATGAACCATCGTCATGTGCCACAGAATTTGGGCAGATCCCACTATTCACCGCTATGGTGTGGCCTGGGATAACCTTGAGAACGAGTACAGAGAGAGAGAGAAATAACTTTATTTATAAAATAAGTCCAGCGAACTTGACTTGGGGAAGGCCTCAACCCCGGCCTAGGCATCGGCCGCGAACCCTTGGGCTCGAGCGGCTTCCTCGGCTCGCTGGACGGCCCAATGTTGTTCTTCGAATGCGGAGCTGAGCAGAGCCTCCTCCCAGTGCACCCTGCGGTTCGATACTGCCTCCTCATTGTTTCCGTGTGCTTTGTTGTCTAAGCTCGAGCACTCCCATAGTATGTGGCCCAGTGTTGCCCTTGCATCGCACATCTTACATTTGTCTGTCGAGTAGAGATCAGGGTAACAGAGAGAGAGAGAGAAAAAAAATAAAGAAAGAAGGAGAGAAACAAACAGAGACACGGAAAAAAATATATAAAGAGAGAGGAAGAGAAAAATTCTTGCCGAAACATTTTCTTCACGGGGCGGGATTCGAGCCCGCGTACCCACGATCCGAAGGCGAGCGTCCTAACCACTCGGCTATCCAGGCACACTTGTAGGCACGCTAACCACTCGGCTATCCAGGCATGCTAGCAAGCAAGCATTGCGTCCTCTAGCGACCAGATACCGCACCACCTGGCCCAGCCGCGCATGCGCAGTAGCTAAGTCACGTCCACCGACGGAGACGCCGCGCGCAACCTTCGCTCTATATAGTGCATAGACTGGCTGCGTATTCTCGAGGAGGAAGCCGCGCATCTCGAAGCTAGAGATGTCGGTCGACGGGGAGTACGAGCGGCGCCGGTCCGTGCTTCGCTGTGCCGAGCTTTGCGCGACATAGTGCAAACTGCCCGCTATTTTCCTTTTAGATGCGAAGCATATTATGGCGGAATTCAAGCCGATGGTGTGTGGCGTGACCACCCTTACTGCGCATGCGCAAACCCCTCTCCACACAACACTTCTCCACTCCCCCTCTCCCCTCACCTCTCCACTCCCCCACTGAAACGCGGGCTGGACATGCCGAAACGCTGCTTCGCATCACCTCATGGTCCCCTTTAGCGGGAGATGGCGTGATTTTTTTTGTCTGACTAACGCATGATGTTTTGCGCATTACAAAAAAACGAATTCCGTTATGCGACTATAAATATGTTGTTCCACATCACTTAGCGTTTCGTTGTTTGCGGTTTCTGGCATTTCATTTGCCAGTGGGTCGAGACGCCTCACGCTCAGGCTCGTGCACAGCTCGCAGGAGCATTTGCAAACCCGACAGCCGACCGTGAGACGCGCGGAGTTATACATTTTGCTGACCGAACTTTTAAATGCGAATGCATTTCTTCTTCGGGCTATGTCAGGCGTCCGGCGTTGTCCATGCGCCTCTCCGCTCTCACTTCCTCTCCCATAGCAACAGCTAAGGGCGCGCGCGCTTATCCTCGCCCCTAGCAACCGGAGCAGGTGGTGCGGGCGGAGAGTGAGTGGAGAGGAGGAGCGCGCTCTGGCGTGTGAGGGCACTCGCATCGCGGGAGCTTGGCGGAGCTCCCGCGTGTGTGGAGAGAGTGTAGGAGAGGGTAGGAGCAGTGCTTCGCCGCTCCTTCCTCGCCGTTCGCTCTCTCTCCTCCCTGCGCCACCGCCTCAATGCAGTGCGTTTGAAACGCGTTTGTGCTGCCTTGGCACAGCCTGAAAACAGCGCGTTCTAAACGCGTTTGTGCTGCATTGAAGGCGGTGGCTACATCCCTGAGGTGATTACGAACGCACGTAGGAAGCGTTCGTTGAAAGAGGCGCCGAAAAGGGAGACACTTGAGCGCGTCGATGTGTCCAGCTTTACGCCATTAAAATTGCTACGCCGTGTACTCTCGACGCAAGAAATGCATTCGCATTTCCTCACGATTCCCTTCGGGGAGGTGGGGGCATTTTTTTTTTTTTTTTTGCGTAGCTTCGAGAGTGTCGCACCTGATGTGCGAAACGGAGTATTGACGAAAAGCGACGCCTTGTATAAAGAGCCGTAAGATAACCGAAAGTACGGTACTCATGGATTCAAACACGACGTCATATTGTTTAGTATAGTGACTGGTATGTGCAATGGCTCGAGATAACCACTTCATGTCGCGACGAATATGCTGTCTAAAAATAACGTTGGCCCTGATCTACGCGTTCGAGTCAAAGTTAAGCCGACATGACCCAAAATGACGACAGTCAAGAAGAAAGTATATGAATAACGTAGCCATAAATTGTCCTGTATCAATCCATGAGTATACTGTACATTTCGTTCAGGCTTGTCCAAATTTCGGTTAAACAAACTCATTAATAGTCAGATTGTCGGGACGTCCCAAATTCGAACAACGCACGGTACATTAATCTTTCATAGTCGGATACCCGCGTTGGCTGTCAAATATCGGTCACATTTTTTTTTTCATCCGTAAGGTTGAAAAACAGGGATCGGAGCTGAGTCGAATAAATCATTAGTGAGGTGGTGTCACTTAAGATTGAACGGCTCTACATTATATACGACCGAAAATTCATGCACACGCGACAACGTCTGTCGGGAAATATTAAAAAAAAAGCGGTTATGGTGCTCGGCTGCTGACCCGAAACTGGCGGGTTCGATCACGGCCGCGGCAGTCTCATTTCGACGGAGGAGAATGCTAGAGGCCCGTGTACTCTGCGATGTACGTGCACGCTATAAAACATTATATGGTCGAAATTTCTGGAGCCTTCTGCTACGGCGTGCCTCATCATCATGTCGTGGTTTCGGCTCTTAAAGGCCAGAAATTATCATTATTATTATAATTCCTAAACATGACTGCATTTGACGTGGCTTTATGTTTCCGAAAGTGACAACTGGCATAGAGTAAAGAAATTAGAATCCGCGAAAATAGCAAATTACCCGTGTTGTTGGCTACATTCGGGCAAAGCAAGTAAAGATGGGATTAGAAAAAGCGCGTGAGCTGCATAGATTGGTGACAACTTGAAGCGCGCGCTCATACGACGAGACGTTCATCACATCTAAAACCGGGTCGTCGCCGTTAAATACAATGTCGAGAAACTCCAGCCTTAGTTTCTGTCGCCTACCTATCTCCCCGGACAAAAAAATATTTACAATGGCTTGTTGGAGTGAAGATGCTTCACTGAACAGAGTACATTTGATACTGAGCCCTTAATTAAGGTACTCGAGGAACTTGACCGATGAAGAAGAGAATACCGAAACATCATTTATAGACGCATTGATTGATCAGCCTTCGACAGCTCACGGTGAAGCGTGTATAGTGGAAACGACGCTCAGTACTCGGCCCCCTAACAAAGTACGTCCGGGAAAGGTTTAGCGTTTCGCTCTCTTGCACCGTAGCTGACGGTCGACGTACGCGACAGTGGTTTTCGCCTGTCCCGAACACAAGCGCTTTTCTCTCGCCCGCGCGAGAAACTGTTTGGTGGGCGTTTGCCTTCTTTGGGAGCGAAGGAAGCGCTCCCTCGCGGCTGCATTCCTTCCCTAGACACAATCAGAACCCCGTCGCGGTAATATCGTCTCGTTATCCCGGTTAGCGGGCAGCAAAATACTTTCCCTTACCGCACAAAGGGCATGCGATTTGCTGCTGCATCTTTACTTTTGTCGCGTCAGCTGGTGACCCTTCCGCTGGGCAAACGATGTTACCGAAACTCCGCCTCTGCGAAGGGAAAAGCTTAATGGAAGTTTTTCTTCCTCACTACTTCTTTTTGTTCGCGGCGGCTTTTACGTTTGCGCTTAGCCTGGCAGAATGCGTTGCGTGCCTGTGCACACACCTGACCGAGAGGTGGTTTATAGCTATTGTGCGATCGTGTTATATGGGAAGTTTCTACCAGCATTAGCAGCGAGCACAATCGAACTGTCTGAAAGCACACGCAGTCGTGAGTGCTTTCAGGCATTAACACCGCTGCTGTTGCAGGCTTATGCAATTGGCGGTAGCAGATGTGCAAGGAGTGAGCAAGGAACTTACTATATCTGTCCATTTCTTTTATCAATATCACTGATTATGAAAAATAAAAACTCACAGGGTCTCTTGTGCATTCGATTCAGAAGACTCCAAGGCGAAAGCCTTCTTCTTTATCTTCTCAGTCGGTAAATCCATCCCCCTCCCCCCCCCCCCCCCCCCCTTCTGAAAACTTTCTGCACGCAACGTCGTTTTTGCACTGCCTCCAGGATCGGAGGTGTTGCAATCTTTCCGCACCTCACCTGGTTTTGCACTGCCTCCATGAGTGGCCCACCTTTGACCAAGCGATGATGTCTCATGATGACGTCATCATGAGCCGTCACGTTATGTGATGTCATGATGACGTCACAAAATTTTCATCTTTGACGTTATGATGACGTCATATCATATGGGGACATCAGCACGAGGTGGTGATTTTTTTGCATCACTCATGTTGACGCTGACGACGACGCCGACGGTCAATTTTCGCGTTTCATGAGGCATCTAAGGCTTTGGGCTTAATAATTTATGCGACTTTACATGTCATAACCGCGGTATACTATGATGCACGCCGTAGTGGGGGACTGCGGATTAATTTCGACCACCTGGGGTTCCTTAACGAGCACGTAAATCTAAGTGCGCGGGTATTCTTGCATTTCGCCCCCATCGGTATGCAGCCGCTGTGTCAGGAAATCGAACCCGCGTTTTCGAGTAGCGCAGCACTTTACCTGCTAAGCTACCATGGTGCATGACAGATAATGAATGCTTCGTTACGGACAACTACTGTAACGAGAACTCCCCGATTTCTTTACGATCTTTTCAGATTGGTGACGTTTTTTCGCTCAGCGTTCATGTTAAGGAAGAGCGAATTTCTCAGATGTGTTATAGGCCAGATTAATTGGAGCTAAATTAAATTCTCACGTTCGTAGCTTGCGCGAACATTGACGTGCTTTTAGAGCTGCGTAAGTTTGAGAGTCGGCTGTTGCATTTTCGTTCGTTTATGTATAAAAAATATAAAAGTTGTAAATGTTGCTAATGTAGTGTTCTTGTCTACACTCCTCGCCGCCATGAGATACTTCGATATGTAGGTCTTCGCGCAAGTGACAGCAGTTACTGAAGTGGGCTTCACAGTCAAACGATGTCAACTGCAGAGAAGCGAGCTCTGCAGGGCGAAACGTAACAGCACTTACGCGCATGGACAGCTACGTATTTCGACAGCTACGAACGCACACGTAGACACGTATTGGGGATTTGTCCCGTTTGGTGACGTAATAAAAAAGTCACTTTATGGTGAGGAAAGCTTTAAGTGCCTCCTGGAAAAAAACTTTCGGACAGCTACCGTCATGGTAGTAGAAACGCTCTTACCGGCAGCTCGCAATGACGCATTCTCCTCCACACAAAACGCCCACGAAACTTCAACGCTCTTTGGAGAGCGCCGGCCGGAAGTTGAGGCGATTATTTTCTATGAAAAGCCTCTCGGTGAAGTTTTTACTTTCGGTGGTCGCACTTCGAGATCGGAAGCAAAAACCTTTCTTCACTTAGCTCCACATAACGTAAAAGAGAACGGCCCATCGCAAAAACCCGACCTTGGACGAAATATTCGGGAAAGCAACGTTCCGGCGTTTGAGGCTGGCCTGGAAGCGGCCGGACGGCTTCCGCTCAATCGCACCGGAAGAGAAGACGAGTAAGAAACAAATGTGGAACGCGGCTTGGCGGTCTTACGTGACAGGCGTTCGGAATCAGCGGGACAAAGAGGAAGTGGCTCGAAAAGGGGCTTTCTCTTGATTCGAGAAGGGCGCTCAAATCTGTCGGGGAGCCTTCGTCGTGCATGTATCCGTAACCAAAGTGTGTGTGTGCGTGTGCGTGTGTGTGCGCGCGGGAGGAGGGTGAGGGGTAGGGGTGGCTGCTTTACTATTCAATCCATATCCTTTGTCTAGCGGCGTCGGGAATTGGATTCGTATATTGCACGTAGGCGCTGTAACCACTGAAATGCCGCAGCTATAGCGTCCATGATGGTGCGTAGAAGAAACAATAACAATCCAGTAGAGGAAAAAAAAAGGAAGGAAGACACTACTGTGAATAGAGCTGAACGTGGGCGCGAAAGGAGCGAGCTTTTTTTTGCTCGATTCAGAGTTAGCGTCTCACTTCACCTATTTTGTGCATACATATAAAGAGGTGCGCAAGTCTGTCTATAGAGACCTCTCGAACGCTTGCTGCGCTTCGGGACGAAGGAAGAACGACACGAGAGCCGCTGCGAGATATGAAAGTGCTGTGCCTTGATAAGTTTGCCCGCAGATAACGTTCACGCACGTCGCCGTAATTGTGAGGCTGCTATAGTATTCAATTACGGCCCCTTTGCCTAACACACGCCTCAGTGTGGCTGTTAGAGCCAGGCATCCGGCGTAAGGAAATAGGTTGATGTATTCCACACAGACGTGGGACGACCGGAATTTCGCAAGTCTTAACGCTGAAGATGATTTCGTCGAAATATCTGAAGAAGAGGAAAAGAAACGAAGTGGGTCCTTCGGATGGAGTTAAACGTGGACGTGAAGAAAAGGGAGCTTTCTTGTGCAACTCAGCGTTACCGTACTGATTTCGATGTTTCGCGAAGGCCTATACAGACGTCAGCGACTTGAATATGCCATTATTGTGTACGCTGTAGGACAGAGGAAGATCGAAACTATGCCACTATGCAAGGTTTTAAGGTACCAAGCTTTGATGCGCACCTGTCAGTTGAACCGCGAATGGAATGGGGTGATTACTCTGTTTGCGAGAGTAATTCTCTTACCACTATATTTTGGTCCCTCTTGCAAAAGTGGTATTACTTATCGACATAAGTCGGCAAACACACTCATCAGTCGATTCACTCAGACTCAGATCGAGTCGTGAGTTTGAATCCGAGCGAGTCCGGCTGAGATATAGTTTGGTGAGTCTGTGTCCGAGGTAGTCCGATAGACGAAACTTTTTGTGAGTCTGAGTCTGAGCGATTCCGCTTGAGGAAAATTTTGCTGATTCTGAGTCCAAGTAAGTGCTAAGTGAAAAGCATATTTCTTGAGCGAGTCCGAGTGAGCTCTATTTATGGCAGTCACACATTGGCGCGCACTCACACCTTTCGCGTTCGAAAGGGCTGAAATCACCGCCTTGATAGCACTGACTGCAGTCTTACTCAGGAGCGCGAAAACTTCAAAAGAAATGGAGTGAAATTTTAGGCGAGCAGCTACTGCTGCAAAAGCGTCCACTTATCTTCATTCTAATCGTTCATATAGACTTAAGCAGGGGCTTGTTTCGTTTGGCGGCTAGGTTTCGGACAATCAATTGCAGATACTGGATCTGAACCTGAAATAGAACACCGCGGCAATCGCGTCCTTTACTTTACAGCGCATCACTGAAGCGATTCGGGTGTCAGCAAGCTCCCGTAAAAAGAGGTTCAGAACTGATCGGTCAAGAAGAAGCGCCGAGTTTCTCTCCTTTGTCTTGACTGCGTTCTCGGCCTGTATATCTGAAACCAGTCCTGGACATCACGAGTTATTTCGGTCTTTCGTTTCGTTGTCTGTTTCGCTCGAACTGTGAAGACGGCTTTTCTCGCACTTCCTTTCCTGACGTGAACAACAACAGCAACCATAACAACAAAAAGAAACAAAGAAAAACTAACAGACGTCACTTCCGTAATGGGATAAAGTGAATAATGGTTCACTCGGCTGGTTACTAACTGCCGCGGGCTCACTCGGGTTGCAACGATGCGGAGTCTGCTGGCGCCGATCGGAACCATAGAAAGCGTGACCTAGCCAAACGTGCACCCGGCACTCCTCACAGCAATCCGAGAGGAGGCACGTCCGCGTGTCTTCATGTCTAAACAAGCAACTGTGCAGCAGAAGAGCGTGTTGCTGAGCAAGATGGTGTTTGCTAGCTGACATATCGTAGCGCCGAAGAACATTCACGGGAGAAGAAACACAAGAAAACGGCACAGCGCATGTCCCGTCCTTTTGTGTTTCTCGTGCGAATGTCCTTCGGCGCTACAAAATCTCAGTAAGCAACTGTGCAGGCAACTGTGTAAGCGACTGTGCACCGACGCATCGCCCCGGCAGTGCCACGCCAATGACGGATGCTTCGGGAGTCACGTGACCACCACTTACGTCTAGGTCGCACTCCTATTGGTCGAAAGTGAGAGCGCCATCCGAGCACTCGAAGCAGGGGTGCGGCGCTCCAAAAGAACCAATCGAACGTATTATCCGCTCTGTTTACGAATAGACTAACGTAGCGCCCTCTGTCAGAGCGCTCTAGAAGTGGTAACCACCAAATAAACCTTTAGTAACGTGTCTTCCACGGCAATAGGGAAACAAAGAGAAGGAAGAAGAAAAGAAGCAAGAGCGCGTTTGTCAGTCAGATCCGCTGCAGCTTTGCTTAACATACAAAATATGGTGGGGTGGAAACAAGTTGTAGTGGAAACTCAACTTGCGCATGCACGTAACGACTCAAGCTTTCTCTCTAATAAAATATCGAACACCGTGATTGTCCGGCACTTACTCATAGAAATAGTCCTAGAGAAATAAGGTTATTTTTTATTCCACAAGCCCTGGTGTCTAATGATTCCCGTCGATGCAATAATGTTTGAGCCCATTTACGCTAATCAGGGCTTAAGACGAATAATCTAGGCACGAGGTCGCGTAGCGTTGCAAAAGCTGCGTTCCATACTTCAAGTAATTTTTTATTCGCTTTCTCCACCCCTGTGCAGGGCAGCAAACCGGTTATTACTACCAGGTTAACCTCCCCGCTTCTTCCTTTTCATCTATTTCTCTCTCTCTCTTCTTCTTCTTCTTCTTCTCCTTCTAAGACTTTTCTTCCTCGTGCGGTGTTCAAGTCTGCTTCCCGCGGAAAGAATTCATATTTAACTCAAATAGGAGCTTCCACGACTGGCTACCCTCTGTGTACATTTCGATACTTAGGATACAGTCGGTTTCGTCATGGCGACATAAATTTCTCGTTTGCTTTTGTAGCAGCTGACACGTGCCAACTTCGAGTGAACTGTATGAATACGGTGTTCTCTCTCTATCTCTCTATCTCTCTTCGAAGCGTAAACATTAAAAGCGCTCTACATCCTCGTCTTCATATTGCTTCTTTGGCAGTTCCAATTCTGAAAAACGAACCCCGAAGACTTATTAAATTGCGGGATTGATTGCTTAGAATGGCGGACAACATATCACAAAAAGTAAAATATCCACGTTTGGAATGAGGTGCTGTATGGCCACATTTCTTTTTCTCATTTTTTTAATTAGTCACATTCGTCCACGCAAAGCATACGACAAAGAGGTGCCTGATCTACTGCTAAACTTTTATGTGAGTAATTTCCCTTTAGAATGAATGACTAAAGGACACACGGGCCGCATAAAACAAACTAGATTAAGTGAGGTCATTTAGTTCCCTTCTATTTCCGTTGCTTCGGAGTCATCACGCCTCACATTGAGTTAGCCCCCCCTTGCAAAGCATGGCCGGAACCTTGTTAGTCTCCATAATTACGTTAAAAAAGTTTTTCATCTCTCTTTGATATTCTTTTTTTCCTGTCTATGTGAAACGCAAACACGACGAACTGACACAGCACAACATTGAAGAGCCATACGTGAACCGGAAGCTATTCGTGAACATAAACGGTGCGAGTTTTCTTCCTTTCTTTCTTTCTTTCTTTCTTTCTTTCTTTCTTTCTTTCTTTCTTTCTTTCTTTCTTTCTTTCTTTCTTTCTTTCTTTCTTTCTTTCTTTCTTTCTTTCTTTCTTTCTTTCTTTCTTTCTTCTTTTTTTCGGAAGCTCCTTAAATGGGTTATTTTTGACTCACGCGTTCAAGAAATAAAGAACACACACCTAACAACCTCGTCCAGATTTCCCAGTCCTACGCAATCTTTTACCTCAATCAAGCGCGCCACATCGACGCCACATCTCAGCCTATTATCGTCCAGAACTCCAAGCACGCCCAAGAGGAGCGGACAGCGTCCGGGAACTGCAGTACGTGGGCTCCCAGACAACCTTATAAACGCGGCGCGCGCGGAAACTCACGAAAGCAATTTGCCCGTCCGGCCAATAATCTATCCCTCTTCTTCCCCATCCGGGCGTCCCTCCATAAGCCTCCATATAGCTCTCATGGCGTCGCTACACACCTCTCGGTTAAAGAAGCGGGCCCCTACTATTCTCGACGTTAGTAGCTCGTATAACACATACATGCCTCGGCGCGCCATTCTCTATTAGGTGACCTTTTTGCCCGTTCCGACGCGGCATAGACGAGGCGTAGCTGTTCTTCGTGCCGTCCACACTTCTTTCGTATGACTCCTCCCTACGCTGCTTTCCCCGTCTTGCTCTTTCCATAAAAGACATTCCTGCCCCTCCTTCTTTCGCACCGGCGAAGCTGCCGCATACCATGCGTGTTGGACGTTCCGAGAAGCGTTGTCGATCGCTCCTTTTTTCCCTCCCGCGCTGCTCTGTCATCCCTAAAGTGGCACATCATTGTCCCCCCCCCCCCCCCCCCTTCCCCCCGCTGCTCCGAGCGAGACCGAGCCGAAGTTGTGAGGACGCTCGCTTGCTCGGAAGCACACGGCGTTTTCGGAATACTTACGACGCGGGACAAACGGAGCCAGACAGGAGTACACGGGAGATACGTCTGGGACCAAACGATGGCGTTGATTCCCGAAGCGTGCCTGTCCGTTGAAAGAATGTAGAGCGTATGGTAGTTGCCTACAAGCTTATCGAATCCGAACGAGAGGAGAATTTGTTTGCAGGAAGGTTAGATAGGCGGGTTAGTTGGCGTATATTCGTTGACTGTTTTGGAAGCGCAAACAAACGAGACAGAGTAGAGTTTGTTTGTGTCCCTAGCTCTCTACTCTGTCTGGTTTGTTTGCGCTTCCAAATAGTCGCACTGAGATTTAATTGTCTTGGCGTTAGCCATTGGGTCTAACGGATCGGGTGATAGCGGTTCGCCTTCGGGCGTTACGCTGTCCGTTCAACCAAAAGACGCGCGGTTTCTTGTGATTCTTCGCAGGACTTCGTTTGATAGTTTCGTGCTGCTTTTGTCAGGAGTGTAGTTCTTCCGTTGGTAAATATGCGTCCGCCGTAGCATACGCTGTAAGGAAGAGAGAGAGACAGGGGGGCGGAGGGTGATCAATACAATCGACGGTGAAGGAAAAGAAGATTACATTAGTTGTCTTAGGCAAGCGCATAAGGGACCATTTCGCTTTAATTCCTACTAGTTTTCCTCTAAGTGGTCGTCGTGTTTCTTGCTCGGTATGTTCGGTACGTTTTTTTTTCCTTATTAAGTTGTTCAGATTTTATATGTCTCCAGTCTCTACATCGCATTTGGAGGAAACGGTTCTGACACGTGTCCATCGACGCTGCAGTAATCAAGAGACCGCCTACAGAGCCTAGTATCTGTTGCGCGAGCCCAGCTATGCTAAGTGGTTGGTATCGCTGATGATGCAAAAGCCGCCGCGACTGCTCCTTAACGACCCTACAACGAGGAGCAGCGAAAGACGCAAATTTAAATCCCCGACGCATAATAATAAAAATCGCGACTCTAAACGCTAATGATGCCATGATGGCCAACTTAGAAGCAGTGTTAGCTTGTGCCCTGAAACGCTAATGACTCGAATGTTTCGAATCCAATTCCGTCCTTCCCGATGTTCTACATTCGGAGCGGAGTGTCAGTAGCGGAACGCACGACGGCTGCACTCGTATCCCGATTGCGTAGTATCGCGGGAGTAGATTACGCTGGATCTGTGGGCGTTGAATCGTATCGAAGGAAGAGAGTTAAAACCGAAGTAGGGAAATCCGTTCAACAAGCCAGTATGAGGATTTAACTGCCACGTCCTTTCCTCCCTGTTTTCCTTTTAATGTCTTGTGTCTATACATTCGATATTTGTATGCGTTCGGATGATTTGCGTTTGGAACATTAGCATAGAAAAATATCACGCGCTTCATTTATGCGGCCTGTCTATTTCGATAATTGAATTCTCGGTTGCAGACAACCCCACTATAGTGTCTACAGTAAAGTAAATTGAGACGTCGTCCTCGTGGCTTTGAACAGAAGGCACGTAATTTTAATGTACGTGGGTTACTCGGCAAATTCAACCCAGAGGTGTGTTGCGGTGGGCATCTCGTTCTTGTTCGCAATCTGTGGCACTTGCGAAGAAGAACTTTTAGGTCTCGACTCAATTAAATAGTCTTCGGCGCCGTCGGCATTTGTCATAATTATTGTGTTCAGTTGTAAAAGTATGGCAGCAGCATTTAGTGATGAATCTAACCATCTATTCGCCAGGTTCTGAGGATATTGAATATGTGCCACAGTGCGCGTAATTATTTATAGACGTTGCCCATAGAATATATACTTGTGCTACTATCGCGCAAGGTTGCATAGAAGACCTAAATGCTATCACAGACGCGTACTACTTTTCGCTGCGTACGCCCTTGCAATTTTTTAACTTTGTATCGCGCGAGCGTCGACATCAGTACAAGCTAGCGCTAATACGTGCCTGAACCAACGACGTTTGCTATACGATGCACAATCGGAGAAAGCACTCAAGTGCCATGGCCCTCTGTTATTGTTTACTCAAAGATACATGCACACTGTCAGCGTTATCTGCACGATCATGTATTTAGAAAGCCGGTGTGAAGCCGATCGTCGTATCGTTGATCTCGCTGCGTCTTGCCCAATATTATACACTACCATATCCTGCGGTCTACAGACAAGGTAGCCGAGCTGTAGTAAAGAACGTTTTGCATCACAGGCACATCGTTCTCATAAATATTCTCTTGCACTTGGTTGCCCCGCCACGGTGGTCTAGTGGTTATGGCGCTCGACTGCTGACCCGAAGGTCGCGGGATCGAATCCCGGCCGCGGCGGCTGCATTTTCGATGGAGGCGATAATGTTTGAGGCCCGTGTGCTTAGATTTAGGTGCACGTTAAAAACCCCAGATGGTCGAAATTTCCGGAGCCCTCAACTACGGCGTCTCTCATAATCAGATCATGGTCTTGGGACGTTAAACCCCGGATATTATTATTATTATTATTATTATTATTGCGGTTGGTTAGGAACAAACATAGCGCGAGAGCAACGCGGGCGTCACGAGAACGCAGGATTGGCGTTAACTTCCAGCTGTAATTGTTCATTGAGAAAATAAGAAATCGATAAATGTACGTCACGGGGTCAGTATCAGGTATCACCTTCACGATAAAGCAGTCAGAAAACGAAGTGTAATTAGAAACCCAAAACAACACCATCATAATCACGCTCATTTGCAAAACCCGGTATAAATGTGTAGCATAGATGAACAGCTTAGATTGAATACGTACGCAGACACATTAGGCAGCTTTAGAATATGATACGCGAAGCTTTGCGTTAGCTTTCGTCACCACTGCACATGCGTCATACGCTATCCTCTTGGTTACCCACGTAAAGTTACGAAAATAGCGTATCGTACCAAACTGACCCTATTCTGAAACTGTCTATCGATAGCACTGCGTACGTACTCCATATGATGGAACAATCGTCACGGCATTCGTCTACATCTTTCAAGCCTTTCGCGGTGACACGTGCGGCGCGCTTATGAACGTTGCTTAATAATAATAAAAAAAGGAAATAACGTTTCTTGAATACGGGCCCCACATTGCGCAAAGTTTCTTGAATACGGGCCCCGCATCGGGTACGTGTCGGGCAAAGCGTACAATGGCATGACACGCACGGGTAACGCCTTTCACGTTTTGCTTTTCACCACCTGTACGGGCGAGCGTTGTACGAGCGTGTACACACCACCCAGTGTCGCATTTGGTCGGCCCCCATCGATACCCGGTGAATCGATAGCACTTTGTCTGTCCTCCTGAAGCGGGATGTTGTGAAAGCCCGTCAGTGTAACCAGTAGCCTTGGCGGACTGACCGAGACCGATTACAGAGCACGCGGTTTCTAAAGTGGTAACGTTCTGTACTGGATGACAGCTGAGATGAGTACACGTCGAGCTGTTGCGCAAACTGAGACCGAGAAATGAACAACCGTTTCGTGTTCGTATTTTTTTCTTCTCAATCAGGTGACACTAGCGCGTCTGTGCAACGAAGGACGGAGTAACGGAGGCGTTAATATCGTATGTGGTAACTGCTGCCGTATACGTTCGATAGAAACGATTTATAACTGCGGTGTTCATTTCATCTTACACTCTAAGAAAAAAAAAAAAAAAGAAGTGATTGGACTCCTCTTTTTTTTTTTTTGTGAGGCCTGACTTGCCAAGCACAGGATATCACTCTCTTTAAAGAGACTCGTGAACTCTCTTTGAGGATCATTATACTCTCGTCATAGAGTCGTGGGACCCAAAAGGAAAGGGAGTTAACGTGTCTCTTTAAAGAGAGTCACATACGTGGCTGGTCACCACTCCCCGAAAAGGGTAATACAAACTCTTTTTTTCTTTCTTAGAACCCGGCACGGTGGTCTAGTGGTTATGGTGTTCGACTGCGGACACGAAGGTCGCGGGATCGAATCCCGGCGTCACAGTGATGTCACATGATGACGTCATCACGTGTATCTTAGCTCGGTCAACGGTGGTCCGATCCCGGAGGCAGTGTAAAACCAGGTGAGCTGCCTTTGATTCTGGAGGCAATGCGAAACCACACTAGGAGCAAAAAGCTTGCGGAGGGTGGAGGCGCAGGAACAACACATCGACTGAGGAGAAAAAGAAGATGGCGTTCGCCTTCCAGTTGTCTTAGGTGTGTGCATGAGCGACCCTGTGAGTTTTTCTTTTCTTAGAGTGTAGACGGGGAAAGCGATCACAGATTCAAATTTGCGGAGTCGGGAGCTCGTTTCGTCCTTTATATATAATCCTTTCTCATTTTTTTCTTGTTCGTCAGGCTTTTATGACGTTCCTATTTACGCTGTGCAAAATATTTATTTATTTATTTATTTGATTTGTATACATACAAGCACAAGGACACAGAGAAAAGAGGGAGAGAGCAAGCTGGCAACTGCCACCAAGAGGGGCACAACGCCTGCCTGCTCTTTCGGGTGGAGGGAAAGGAAGATAGGAGGAGAGAAAGAGGAAAGAAGATAGGAAAGTGAAGAAAAAAATTGACGAAGACTTGGACAAAAATAGGTAAACATACACACACACACAAAAAAGGAACGCTTATAGACGGGTGGCCAGATCTGTTTGGTCCATAAAGGTCAGCAGAGCTCGATGGGCCTGGTCGCGTCGAGATACACAACCTCTCGGAAAGAGGTAATCGTCGAAGGAATTTATATTCCTTAATCAGCAAAGCCCGCTGCGTAGCAAACGCGGGACAGTGTATTATAAGATGCTCAAGTGTTTCACATGAGCCACAAGCTGCACACAACGGACTGTTCACACGTCCTTGACGGAATAAGCGTTCGCGCACCAATACTGAACCGACTCTTAGTTTATATAACAGTGCTCTGGAACGACGAGGCAAGCCACGACCACGAACACGGGGAGGAAACGATCTGTTCGCGACACGCTGGTCTGGGTGCTGCTTTAGGAGGTGGCGGCGTATAAGCAGACGAGCGTTGTCCATCATAGACGAAATTTCCGGGCAGTCACAGTCATCATGATTACAAGATGAAGCGAGGCGATCAGCCTCTTCATTTCCAGCAATGCCCACGTGTGAAGGTATCCACTGGGCAGCTAGGGACATCGAGAACCACAGTACAAGTCATCTCCCGTCCAATCACCTGTTTCACTGCGTTTTTACATTATTTCCTCTACTGCTTAACAACGGCACCATAAATGCTCGTATATTCGACTCTTCCGAGATTTGCTAGCTACGCGAAGGAGATGGCCCAATCGACCGCGCGAAGAACGCAAGTGGTAAACAAGTTAGACGCTTGCACTTCGATGCGATTTCAAGCCGCAAACAACCGAAATTTCCATCGCATTGATCTTCAGTCTCAGTCGTTCGCGCCGCCGCTTAAGTAAAGCTTAGGAAAACAAAAAAAAAAAACGCTGAAGAGGGCCTCGTTCGGAAACCGCATCTTTTTCTTGGCCCAAGCACTCCCTCGAGCGCAGTGATTCGAGAAAACGAGCTCCGAAAATGAAGATCGAGCGAATGTTGTTTCCTAGCAACGAATGCAGCAACGAGCGACTTTTTTTTCTTTGACTTTATTGTTTTCTTTCCGTTTCGTTTCGCTCGCGATTATTTCGGCAACAGCGGTTAGCAACTCTCGGCACCTCGTTGTGGGAATGATCGATACGTGATCGAACGCGCTCCGTTTTATACGCTCGCTACTCGAAGTTCCTCGCTTAACACTCTTCCCCTTCAGCTCCCCAAGCCTCGAATTACTAAAGCGTGCATACAACTTCCCGCTATGCGTAATCGCAGTGCTACCTCCTTTTGTGGCTGCATAACAACTAAAGTCAAGGTTTGGGCTAGTTAGTTATGCATAGTAGTAACAGAAACAACGCCACTGCTTCAGACGGCTTAAGTTACAGCCCAAACACGACACACACAAGCGTTGTAGTAGAGGCAAATGTTTGACGGTATTTTTCACGGTAAAGACGCACGAGCCAGAAGTACCTTTTGGGACCATTATCAGTTAGTCAGCGCTTGTGTGCGTCGTGTCTTCTATTCGTGGGTCGTCTCGTGTGTTTGAGCTGCAACTTTAATCTCAGAATTATGTTCTAACTAGGCCCAAGTGAAGTTTTATTGCTTAAGACGGGAACTTTCTGAAGAAGTCGCGTCTTTGTCCCTGTCGTTCCCTTTGGTTTTGTCCCCGTCTGAATAAGTCGCGCTGTTTCCTTAGAACTGTGCATAACAATATACTGCGCGAAGCAACAAGGACCAGAAGTATAGTTCCTTTAGACTTCTGGAAGATTGGAGAGAGAGAGAGAGGGAGAGTAGGACGGAAAGAACGGCGTTGAGGCAAACTAGGCTATGCCAAGATTGCTAGTCTGCCCGGGAGGAGGGAAATGAGAGATTGAAAGGAAAGGGAGAGAAGACGTTTGTCCAGAATATTCATAGGCATGGTTTCCTTTCGCCAATAATATTGCTTCAACTCACTTTTCGCTAGCAGTTGCTTTACAAAGATCCCTAGCGTGACAAATTTGGCAACCCATCTGCGTAAGTTCACGGTGTTTCTTTGCTATCTAATTTACCATCTTAGCAAGCATGTAATGAGTTCATTGGTTCCGAACACATTGTTAAGCATCTTAGACGTTTCCTTCACGAATCAGCTAGATACGAGCACGTGGTACGTTCTTGCCGTTTGATGTAAATAGAATCAGGAGAATTTTCGCTTGGAAAGACAAATAAAGGAAGAGTTTTCAGTCGTGCTATATACTAATTTACGGACGTAGTTCGGTGCCGCCATATTGGGCTGTTAACTTTACCGTTTTTTATCCAACAACTAAGCCAGCAGTGCCGGGTTAGACGCATACGCACGAAAACAGTAGGGTTGGTGCATTCCACGTCCCATTACCTTATTTATTCACGTCGCGATATGCAAAATTAATAACATTTGTTTAACCAATGCGTCTCATGTAAAATCGTCTACACGGGAACTGTGTAAATAATAATAATGGTAATAATAATAATAATAATAATAATAATAATAATAATAATAATAATAATAATAATAATAATAATAATAATAATAATAATAATAATATCAGGGGTTTAACGTCCCAAAACCACGATATAATTATGAGAGACGCCGTAGTGGAGGGCTCCGGAAATTTCGACCACGTGGGGTTCTTTCACGTGCACCTAAATCTAAGTACAGGAGCTTCAAACATTTTCGCCTCCATCTAAAATGTAGCCGCCGCCGCCGGGCATTCGATCCCGCGACGGAACTGTGTAAACAGCAGTCGTTTTATAAAAAGAAAAGTAGGCGTGAGCAAAGAGCGAACGGTGTTATCTTTCCCAGTTCTGTCAAACGTGTCAACGGGACAGCAGCGTACAGGCGTGTCGTGGTCGCAGTCGCTTTCAATGGACGTCTGGGCGTGGCCCGTCTCGCGAAACGCAAACACCAGTTCGTGTGCACGCCCGTGTTGTTTAACACGGCAGTTTTTTTTAGCCTCTGCCAGCTCGATCACCGTGCGAATGGGCGGAGAACGCGTGGACGTTGCCTCTGTGACACGGTTATATCTTTCTTTTTTAACTTCTTAATGTTATTTTTCGGACACGACCAACCGAAAACGACACGATCAAGAACGAGCCTTGCAAATGCGTAGTTAAAAAAAATCAGAGCGCTGGTACATCTAAATGTAGCCTGCCAGGGACGTGGGACAGAAGTGAATACACAGGAGTCCGTGAAGCTATGTGTGAACTGCTGAAGGCGAGACCAATCAGGGGTGGTGTCGACACGTGAGCGTTTGTTACGATAAAAGAAAAAAGGTAGAAGTTTCAACACGTGTTTGAACGACACGTCCAGTCATGTGTGTCATAGTTTTGAAAAGTATTGATATTTCCTCCTGCCCGGAAGAGGAGTGACATGTCAAAATCTTTGGAATCACAAAGAAACGAGGACAAGAAAGTAGAGGATTAGTACCAACTAACAATTGATTTACTGTGAAGGGCATTGCATACCAGGTAACTTCAGGCGCATGCGCGAGTCACATTGGCAGTGACAGACTGGCTACACGCTCTCCAGGTCGACCTCTGTTTCTTTCTTTTCATTAAACGTGATATTAATCTTCTGTTTGAAGAGTTTGAGGAGTTATATGAATGTTTCAATGCGAAACTTAATTTGGGAAAACGACGCCGCGGTTTCTTAGTGGTTATGGTGCTTGGCTGCTGACCCGGGAGTCGGGGGTTCGATCCCGGCCGCAGCGGTCATATTTCGATGGAGACGAAATGCTAGAGGCCCGTACACTGTGCTATTTCAGTGCACGTTAGAGAAATCCAGGGTCGAAATTATGCGGAGCCCTCCACCACGGCGGCTCTCATGGCCTTAGTCCCTTTTGGACGTAAAGCCCGATAAACCAAACCTTTCTTTGAGAACACCTCCGTGTTTTCTGGCGGTGGATTCTGGTGGTTAGTTCTCTTGGCGAATAACTCACAGTGTCTCTTACGCATTCACCTTAGACGACTCGAAGGCGAAAGCCATTTTCTTTTTCCTTCTCAGTCCATGTATTGATCCTGCCCCGTCACCCACCGAAAGCTTTCCGCACCTAACGTGGTTTTACACTGCCTCCAGGATCGGGGGCACCTCATCTGGTTTTGCACTGCCTCCGTGATCGGCCCACCTTTGACCAAGCTACGATGTCATGTGACGACGTCATCATTTGACGTTGCGTCACGTGACGTCGTCATGATGATGTCGTAACGTCGTCATAGATTATGACGGTCTGCCACGTGATCACGTGGTGGTGATTTTTCGCATCACTCGTGCTGTCCCCGACGCCGTCGGACGCTGACGCGGACGGTCCGTTTCCGCGTTCGATGAGTCATCTAAGGCTTTCGCCTTAATAAAATACCACCTGAAGGCCCGATTGAGGAACAAAGCCTCTGTCCTCCCGCACAGCAGCGCAATCACGCTCAACAATATCTTTTTTTTTTAATCTGGCTTGTTTATTCTTTCTTTACCCGAGGGTGAAAAACGAGCCATCTCCGGGCAATCGTTATACCGCCCACTACGACGAATCCAATGTTCACGCATGTCTAACGCGAAAAGGGACTCGAGCAGCACTCCGCTAAGCGTGGGCGTGAGAACTGGAGAACGACATGCACGTCGAGCACTCTAAATGCTCGCTTTGTCTTCTTCCTCCGTTTCTCTTTTTCTCAGCGTTAGTCTCCTCCTACACGTCGTCCCAAGACCGGAGTTTAATGGGATTACGACTCCTTCTTTCAGTCGGAGATGCTCGGGAAATCTTAACGACAGCACAAAAAGCACCGATAGAGAATAAATGCCACTAGGAAGGCAGCGCTTTGTCTATCTCATCAGTGTTTTCTTTTTTTCTTTTTTGCCCTATTCAAAGTTAACAACAGGTTAGAGAGCCTCTAAACAACCTCTGAAAATGCAAAGAACGAGCGCGTTATTCTCTCATGGCGTTTCCCGTCTTTACGGCACAATTCTGACGCCAGCAGTGACGTCATGAAGAAATCAGCCATCGATTTGTGCCTATACGAGGTATATCAGTTGTGAATTGTCTCCTACCCTGGTTTGTCATGCTGTCGCACGCCCGTCCTGCCTGTCCTGCCTTGTCTCGCATTACTACCGGGCGCGATCAACTGGTTTCACTTCGTTTAGTACGTTTTCGACTGCTTCATGGGAGGTAACAGCGTGTAGTCAAAAAAGTACGAAATCCTGTTAGGCTCAACGATTAGTGCTGGCAATTTCCACGTCTTTTATGAAGAAGTAAGTGGGGAGAAGGTGATAGCACCTGTAGAAAGGACAGTGAAGGCGAAAAAGAAACCTACTCTCTAGACTTGTATAATAATATCTGGGGTTTTAGGTGCGAGAACGACGATATGAACTCTCTCGTCTGTGAACGAGGAGTGTTTAGAGGCCCTTTGACAGCACCAGTTTCCAGCTTATAGGGGCACCAGGTTCAAGTTTCCATGCAGTGGCTCACGGCGTCTTTCAGCTGTGACATCGTGTTTCCTGGCGATATTTATTGCGCGTTTAGACAGTGTCGTCTTCGAAGTAGCCTTGCAGGTGTTGGCGATTACCTGAATGGAGACTCCTGCGCACACAAGTTTTGGTTTTGTCATGACGAAACAAGATACTTTCGCCTTGGCGAGACGCGGAGGAAACCTGCTGGCGCACTCCATTTGACATTTTCTTTTTTTCCGAGTCATTTTCGAAATGGATAAACGATCCCTAAGTGCGAACCGGCGATTTGTTCCTAGGACAGCTCCGCAGTAACGCTTTATTTTCTTGGCACACACACACACACGCACACACACACGCACACACACACACACACACACACACGCACACACACACACACACACACGCACACACACACACACAGGCGCCGATTTCAAAGAAATGGAGCGTAATTACACGTGGCTCTCTTCATTCGAAGCAGCACTTTGTAATACGAGACACTGTTCCTGACAGGATTGAAATTACAGCTACCCCTAAATAATGAACTGCCACGGCCGAAACGGAGAGAAAAAATTAAAAGGCCGTTATTACTAAGGCCGTTACATTTTCCTCCCTCCTGGGCATTACCAGCAGTTGCACGAACAGTGTCTTCCCCTCAACAACGGCTCGGGAAGTCACATATAAGCCCTCTAAGGGGCTTCTCACTCTCTGGGCACCGTTTGTTCACTGCCGCGCAGTTTAGCACGAAGAGGCACGAGCCATGTAATAATGACTCAGTGGGCGCCGTCTAAAAAACGAGGCCGCTGGGCGCTGCATTAATATCGGTGCTAACACCGCTGCTTCGGCCCCGGGGAGTACCGTTCATCAGCCACACGGTCACAATTACAAGTCCTTCGCTTTCGAGGACTCGTGTTCTTAG
>NC_051179.1:49802991-49949389 GCF_013339695.2 Rhipicephalus sanguineus
CCACTGCAAACGCAAACTAGCCGAATTGGGCGTTTTAAGGGCTACAATCCCCCTTAATACTACCTCCATCTGGACAGTACTACCTTAGGGTGTAATGAGGTGGGTGCAATAAAGTTCTGCGTCCTCAATTTTACTTCGTTAAGAAAATATGTGGAAGAAAGGAGGTAAATTCACTATCTGACGCCATTCGTCGAATGGAGTTAGAGGAACAAAAAACTCCCATCTCATTTCCTCTGGCATGTTTTCTTTTTTTTTTTCCGAAGCTTTCCATAATGCCTTCAGTGCTGGCGGGCATGCATGCAGCTGTGCGGGGGAAAGAAGTAAAAGAAAGAGGCGGCATGGCTTTCAGCGCACTAAAATCCCTTGCACAGATAGCCCAGAGAAAGAGTATACGAGACCCTCGAACGGCTGGAGGGAAGCGAGCAAGCCTTTGGCCTTGGCGGCTGCAGCCTACTCGCCCGCCCCGCCAGGTCAAAAGCAAGCCAGACGAGGCGCTACCGAAGTGAAATGGGACAAAGCTTCGCGCGCATGCGCGCGCGAGAAAAAAAAACAAAAAAAAAAGAAACGTGAGGAGGGAGTCGTTCCCGCGGCGGCGCGATCGTCGTAGCTAGGCAAGGCCGGCTAGGCCTTGTCAACACCACTTCTCAAGTGATCAGCTGTGTCGGTCGTGTGTGCGCGTTTTGTGCCTGCAGCCTCACTGTGTTCTCGCCGCTGGATGTGATATGCGTGTTTTGACGACAGTGCGACATGCTGTGCTGCGAGTGGATAATCGCGACGGCCTGTCGACTCAAGCGAGCGTGCCGCTGTGCATTACCAAGCAGATGATGGGCACCCTGCGTGCTCGGCACATTCAGGACAAAAATGGTAAGTAATACTGATGTTCTCTCTCTTTGCGAGCCCTTATCGTCGCTTATGCACCTGTAGATGACCTCTGCACATTGCGTCGCTTGAAAAGTGCAATGAAAGCAAAAAAAAAAAGAAAGAAAAGAAAATCGGCATGTCAAGCTTGCGAAATGCCCGCACCATGAGCGTGGCATGTACCCATGCCGTACATTACACGCATGTCATTCATTGTTTCCATGTTACCAGCTGTCATTTATGTACGTCATACAGTCACGTCACGCTATGCCAATCTTGGTATGATATCAAGTTAGAGAACCGGACGCGAGTGCACCAGGCTCCATGCCGTAAATGACATACATGTCGTTATTTTCATGTTACTATATGTCATTTATGTTCGTCGCACAATCACGTCACGCTATATCAATTTAGGTGTATGTCAAGCTAGCGAACCGGCCGCGAGCGCACCATGAGCGTGGCGTGTGTACATGACATGCATGTCATTATTTTCATGTTGCCAGCTGTCATTTATGTTGGACGTGCAGTCACACTGCACAATACCAATTTTGGTGTATAATGGAGCATGCGAACGGCCACTAGCGCCCCCGAGAACCATGTTGTCAAAATAACGCCATACATGACAAGCGTGTCATGATTGCAAGTTAGAAACTGTCGTTTATGTGCGTCATACACTCTTGTGACGCCATACCTATTTTGGTAAATATCAAGTTAACGAAACAGTCGCAGAGAACCAAGAGAGTGACGTGTAAATCATGTCGTTAATGAAATGCATATGATGATTTTCAAGTTAAGACCCAGCATTCATGTTCTTCATGCAGTCGTGTCATGCCACACGAATTTTGGCATACAGCCCATTAATGAAACACCCACACGAGCTATGATCGTAGGCGGCTAGATAGATAGGTAGATAGATCCGTTCAAAGTCGTAGAAGTGTTTAACAAATGCTTCGCATTTAAGTCGTTAAACTCAGATAGCAATGATGTGTGATTCATGTTTTTGGAACTTCTGTGAATATCACTCATGCTTCATACGACCAGTCAATCGACCCAGGAGTGCGCCCTGATAAAGTTGTTTGCACGATATAATTTTCTTGCCTGCGATAAAGCATGAATGAGGCATGATGCTTTCAGGGAATATACATTAGAGCAAAAAGGCCACGGTTATCACATTGTCACATGATGGAATGTGCATAAAGGACAACTTTGTTTTCGATTTATTCTTTCTCTCCAACTTCATTTGTTTGTCTTAATCTTCATCATCGGTCATTTGCGCACATTGACATGTGACAAGACCGTGCGCTCTCATTTGCAGCATCTACCTTGGATGCAGTCAACTACCCTGGACATCTTTCTCCCGCCATGCAACTGTGAGAACCCACCGAAGCACAGATTGTCAGGAAATGAAAAGACTTTTCGGGCAACAATTTTGCATTGCGCACTCTGCCCGTCTCCTGAAATAGCATATTAAGGTACATAAGCACTGTACCTTCATACATATGCATCAAGGACAGTGAAATAGCATATCAAGGTACATTAACATCATTAGCTTGGATTCATTTAGCTAGAACGAATAAATCATGTTAAAGCTATACAATGACGGCCATATCATGTGACAGACATCTGCTAAGTGCAGTGTGTATTGTGAAGCACATGCGTTTTATGGTATTGAATGAATGGATAAATGTTTATTCCAGCAAAATACAGGAAAGGGGCCTCAAGTGAAAAGCGACAATGGTAGCTTGAGAAGTGCACAAGGCCCAGTAGAGCAAAAAAGAGAGACAGAGCAGCAGAAACGTGGTGCACGTTCAAAGGCAAAACATATACGCATACAAAAAAGAAAACAGGAAAGACAAAGCAGAAGAAACGTGCACATTCAAAGGCAACACCCTACGCCATCTGCAAAGTGACAAAATCAAAAGGTGAACATTTATGCTAGTGAAAACAATCAAAATCAGAAAACAGTGAAACAGAAAAGAAGAACGGCCATTCAACGGCATGGAAGGAATGCAACTTCATTGGTCACGTATCAACAGTGGAATTTGCCAAGGTTACATGTGCATATTCTTAAGCCATTAGTAGATGTGCAAAAGGCTAATTTAATCGCATTGATATAAGTCAGCTGTTGAGTCTGTTGAACCAGATTGTTGAATCATCTTGTCTATTCCATCTCGTAATTTGCTGTTTTGCATTATGTTGCCATAGTTTTCAAGGTCAATACATAGTATCATGACTGTTGACACAATTTGACAAGGTGAAAGCGCTGTTATTGTGCCCAGGCCTTAGTTTATCTCACTAGAAGTGGCGCTGTTTATTTTTGCCATGGTTCAGTGCCAAGTTGCCCAATCTTCACTCCTAAACAGAGTAGGGCGGTTAATCAAGACCTTGCTAACATTCACAACCCTTTTAAAGTGTACTTATAGTGGATAACTTTACTGACATCAAAAACTACCCACATAATGGTAAACATGGCAACAGTACACTTCTGGTGGTGTTTCGCATTTTTTTTACATCCGTTTGTTTTTCGCCCTGTGCACACGAAGTGAAACGCTCACAAGAAGTACTTAGCAGCATCTCAATTTTGTACTCATTCGTGTTTTGACAAAATGTCTGCAATAAGGATAGTCAAGTGCGAATCTTCGGTAAGACATTCATTTTTATGTATACAGAAATCTTAGTGGACTTCTTTTTTGTGTAATTTTCAGGAATACACTTCTGGCAAAGCAGCAAGTGTTGCTTGCCCACCAGTCTGTGTTCAAGTCAGTGTATTGTGGCCATGAGTGTCGGCAGGATTTTGTCTTGGGGGTGCAAGGCGGTGTAACGTGTCGGCCTGTTGAGCAGAGAGCATTGGTGTAGCTTGGGTGGGGTCAAGTGCTGGTGTGTCTTGATGGCAGCAGGTGCCCTTTGTGCAAACCCCTGCCGACACCCATGATTGTGGGAACACCCTGATGTGCCTCACTTTACACTATGTCGAACAGCTCGTACATCTTACCAATTTAGGCCAACACTGGTATTGAGCAGAGTGTTATGCGTAATACTGCGTGCAACCTTTCTGATATCGTGTGCATTTGAAAATTTCGCATTGTTTAAAAAGACGCTGAGTGGACCCAGTGTTATTCAGCAAACATAAGTCTTAACAGGGGCAGTTGGGCGAGTTGGTGTATTTCATAGTTAAAGAGGGGGTGCAAAAAAAAATCACAGCACAGAGAAATGAAGGGGACAGGATGACGCGCTACTAGCACCTGAAGTTTAATCGAAACCACAGAAAGATGTAAACACACAGTACGAAAAAATTACAAAACTAAACAACACACATCCATAGAGGAATGAAGGGGGCAGACAGGACAGTACGCTACTAGTAACTGAAGTGTAATCAAAACCACAGAAGATATAAACACGCATGACTAAAAAGCGAAGCACATGTTCAACTTCAGTTGTTAGTAGTGTGTCGTTCCGTCCCCTTCGTTGCTATGTGTTCTGATTTTGTTTTCATGTTTTCCTTACCTATGAACTGAACTCCTGACTGTTTCACAGTCTCTATATATGTGTAGTCAATTTTTATTCATCCTCATGGCATATCAAGTCCTAGGATCCAGTGTGCAAAGCGACCAGTCACTATTTACAGGAATTTTTGTATTTAGTGCCTGTGATTGCCTAATTGCAAGTTGACGTTGCAGCCATGGTGCTTGGATTATTTTCAATGTGGTAATTATGCGTAAGCCATCAAGTGAGGAATTAAGGATGAACTTTTGAGTTACAGATGGCACTAGCTGGCATAAAAACATAGAAGCATGGCTGTACTTGTTATGCATATTAGAAGTATTGGTACATTGCAGTCATGTGATTATGCCGACAAGTTCCCAAGCACACTTCCAGGAAATTTACGATGGCTTCCAGGTATCTGTGAGTAAATATGTACAGCAACATATGAAGGCAACCTTGTAATTTTGTGGGCATTGCTGAATGCTTTTATGCACCTTGGTAAGTGGACCTACAGTCAACACCACAGGTCTATTTTGGGCTTTTTTGTAGGAAACTCAACTCCAAAATCATCTGCGACATGTTTTGATGCCATAGGGCAAACTAATGCAATAAAAAACTGTACAACTGCCTGTCTACACGGTTTCATATTTCCCAAAAGTGATGCTAGCCTTATTGTACTAATTAGTTGCCTTCGTGTGTAGGCTGACACCAAGTTCCTTGGGTAGCTTATTTTTTTGGATTATACTTACATACTGGCACGGTGAAGTGCACACGTTAGTGCGCATCATGATGAGATTTTACACCCTACTTTCGTATTGCTTTACTGCTGTGAATTATGTATAGTGCTTAGGCTGTACTGTATATGTTGTTCCACGTGTTCAGTTTTGGGAGTAGGTTCTGTGCACGACGATGGAAATATATACCTATATCCTTACATGACACGAGAACTGCTGCTGTTTTGATTCCAATAAAATGTTGCAACCACTGGTTCTTGTATCAATTGAAGTATGACTACTTGTCGTGCATGCAAATTGAAGAAATGAATTTGTGCTTGCAAAACAAATTGCTGAAACACTGCCTGCTCAATGTAACTGCTTGTGTTTTATTACCAAACACATTGAGCAGATGATTCACAGATTATGACACATTGTAGAAGATAGGCAACAGAAAGACAGAAAGTCATCACTGTGTTCTAACGTAGATTTGGTGATCTTTTATCAATAGTAGCATAATTGAAGGTTGCTGTTGTATAATAAAGTTTAACGTAGTGTGCAGGTGGACGAGGGAGTGCATATATGATAGTTTTTCCAGTTTTCTGCATATTTGCTACAGTCCTCGTGTTTCTGTGTTACAATTGTGAAATTCTGAATTGCAAACAAGCCAACCTCTCTGCTGTTGTGGTGAAGTCATTCAAAAGAACCATATTTTCTCAAGAACAGCTGTTCCATTGAGGAAGAGGGTAATGCTTTTTTTTAATGGGTACTGCATCATCTGTCTGAGGGGAGGGCCAAGTACACATGGACGTTCACAAGAGAGAAGTGCAAGTACATTAACTTTTTTGTTTTGTGGGAGACCTGTCACTGGTAAACTGGGGAGGTTGACCTTGACCTTGGGGCTCGCGTTAGGCATTCGCTTTAACGCGGTGGCGTGATGCTTACCAATAAAAGCTAATTAGTAAGGAATGTAGGTAGTATCCGAGTATGAAAGCAAACAAATACTGAATATGTGTTATAGAGAATCACTGAATGCCGTGCTAAAGCGTGCATTGCGAATAAGCGCTAATTGCGGAAATAGATAAGCGTTCAGCTGCTCAGAAGGCGCTGCTCGCGGCTGTACGCGTGCATTCAACGCACTTTATGTAGGCGCGTTACAATGTCCTTGTAACTCTGGAATTTTCTGCGTGTGTAATTTTCATATGCGAACGCAGGCGGTCCGCGCTAAAGGGTGCATTGCGAATAAGCGCCAATTGCGGAAACAGCTTTTTGTTCAGCTGCTCAGAGCGCGCTGCTGCCCCTGCGTGCAGCTCGCGGCAGTACGCGCGCATCAAATGCACTTAATGTAGGCGCGTTACAATGTTCTTCTAAGTCGGGCCTCTGCGTGTGTAACTTTCATATGAGAACGCAGGCGGTCTTCGAACCGCTCATAACACGCTGCCGCATCTGGACGCGCGCAGTTCGCGGCTGCAGAAATAACGAAAATTGCTCCACAGCATACGCTCATGGAATGCACATACGTTCGCTCATCTGAAGATACCTTTGTCACGCTGGTATTCACGAATTTAGCACGAGCGAAGAGGGCACACGTTTATAATTTTTCTAGCGGCACGACACGGTGAACCGGAGAATTCGGAGCCGAGGGTGTTTACGCCGATCGGCTCGGCCTGCATGACGCCCCACAAATTATGTATTGACCTTCCGCAAGAGCAAACACACGCCGATGGTACAAGAACAGAAGTTCGAAGTTGTGCCGACGGGTTACCAGCCGCTTTGTACATACATTGGTACATATATAAGCCCACGAAAAAAGCAAGCTTGCAAGTGGTGGCGCTGTGGTGTAATGGTAATAGTGCTTGCTTTGAGTGCGTGTGGTCGCGAGTTCGATTCCTGTGTCGTGCGTACTTGTATGCAAATGTTATGATTGTGCATAAATACTTTGATGTCCATTTTCTATTATGTCCTAGTGATGAATAGTAGCGGAAATTGGCCGGTAAACGTAATATACTGCCTAAAATATACTTTTTTTTTTCATTTCGCGACCGCTCTAGGGCCTCGTATAAAAGGAGGCTTTAACAGCTCTCAAAAGTAGCAGAAAAACTCTCAATGCGCTCTGTTCAAGCCCCCAAAATGGCTTACATAAAAACACCAACTTTACCTCCAAAAGGAGGCTTTAAAAGCTCTCAAAAGAACCAGAAAAACTTCCAATGCGCTCCGTTCAAGCCCTCAAAATGAGTTCAATAAAAACACAAATTTACCTCCTTAGTTCCGTCTAATCACTCCCTTACAGGGTGTAAATAAAACCTCCTTTTGAACCTCCTTTTGAAGGGGGTTTTGCGTAGTACCTTTTAGATGCACGTTATGCGTCGAGCCCGAAACTCCCTAAAGGGCTCAAACCCGTTTGCAGTGCACGATACGGTTATGTGGGACGCCTTAGTGAAGGGCTCTGGAAATTTCGACTTCCTGGGCTTCTTTAACGTGCGCCTAAAGATTTTTAAAAAAGAAAGAAAAGAAAACTAATGACCCTCAGCAGAAAGGCGGTTTTAAATTCGCCACTATACAAGTTCTTCCTACCCGCAAAATTGATCATTATCATCATCATCGTAACTTTCAACCTATTTTATATTCACTGCAGGACGCAGGGGTCTCCCAGTGATCTCCAATCTAGCCTATGCTGTGCTTCCATTTTATGTCTGTGAACTTTCTGATTTCGTCATTCCCTCTGCCGCCCCATATCTCATCCCTTGGTATCCATTCCGTCGTTCTAAGTGACCAGCACTTATCGCATTAATGTCAGCTAAAATGTCCGCTGCCCCTGTTTGTTCTCTAATTCCTTCTGCTCTCTTCCTGTATCTTAACGTCATGGCCGCCATTTTTCGTTCCATCGCACGTTGTGTGGTCCTTCACGAGTTACCTTGTTATCCTCCAAGTTTCCGCCCCATATGTTACAGTACTGGCAGTATACAGTGGTTGTGCACCTTTTGCTTCAGGTACAGCGATAAAATGCGTGTTATTACTTGGGAGTGTTTGTCGTAAGCACTCCAGCCCATCCTCATTCTTTGGTAGATTTGTTTTTCATGAGAAGGCTACCCGGTCTGTAACAGCTCTAGCTATACATACTCTTCTACAGACTCCTCCTTTTTTACTGCTGCCTCTACCTCTCTTACTGTGTAGTTCCTTATGTCGCCGAGTTTCTCTTTCTTGATCAGCATTGTTAGATCAGAGAATTGTATTTTTGTGTCACTTTCACGTGTTATCGTTTTTTTTATTAAGCCTTTTGCGGTTAAGGAGAGTTTGCTTTCCTCTTGCTCGGTACTACACGAGACATTACAGCGAAGCAAGCCAATTACAAATAGAAAGATACACGTACGCGTGTCTGGTTTGCCTACAGCATGCGAGTATAAAGACTATATTGTCTTTACACAAGGAAGAGAACGTTACGTAAATCCGTACCCCTTCGATTACCCTTGGTGTATACAGACTCTGGAAAGGAAACTTTGCTTGGATACAATCAGGGTAAGGCGACGACGCCTCGCTTAAGCCTGCTTGGTCGCCTCGACCTTCCCTCCCAAATTAACGACATTAAACGTTGCTCTGGGTCCCTCGACATGTAGACATTATCTTTGCTCGACATTATCTTCGCTCGACATCAACTAACAGCATACGGCTGTAAATGACAACGCCAACCCACCCAGCTGACATGCCCTAACGCGTGGCTTAAGGCGGTGCCCCTTCGGCGAGTCACGGCCTATTGTTTTGCAACTAGAGGCCGTCCTGGCGCTTAATTAAAAGAACTTGAGACAACGTATGCTTTCGAAGCAACCAAACAATGTAGCACTATCAGAAAACTCTACTGAAGCTCATTGTCTTTATCGGTCAAGGGGCAGCGTTATCATTAACTCGCTAACGCCGAGGCAGTAAGCGCGTCACAAAAAACGAATAAAGCAACGTTGTCCTCTGGTTAAGAGATACGATGCCACTGCAAGAAAATGCTACATTTAATTATTAGTTGGCCATCCGAGATCTTATTTTCTGATCTCTGTCGTGCTGCTATAGCCGTCTCATTTCTGTCTATACCATCTTTTTTTTTATTCCACTGTTTCATTACGTGATTAACGATTCCCTGCAAGACTGATGCTTCATGTTATCTCGACGCTGAAGGAAAATGCTGCATCGTACCCGATACGACAATATGGAGCAAACCTCAAGGGCGTGGACGTCAATGAACCGTCTCACATAAAATCTAAAACCAGCGAGCGTTGCGATTTCATAACTTATCCTAGTAGAATGCAGTCCGCTTAGCAGCCATGCAATCAAAAAAAGATAAGGCACGACGACCAAAGCGAAATGAAAACAAAGCCGTATGTTTGAAGGAAGCTCTGTCGTAGCTATTCGTCGTACAGGAAAGAAAACAACTCACTCGTTTTCCAACACGAGCAATATAAAGAGAGAGAGAGATAGAGAGAGAGGAAGAAAGAAAAACACCGACTGCACGTCTTCGAAAACTAACCAACAATGGCCTCAAGATACTCCGCATTTCAGCTAATACTGAGGCAAGCGAGCGAAATAAAACGAAAGGAAACTTTACCGATGCGGAATAAACGCTTTAAAATCTCTTGAGCGAGCACGAACTATATTGTGTTCCAAACGAGCTGCGCACAGCATAAACCACAGATTGTTGAGAAAATCGAGACAAGTCTACCCGTCCTTTTCATATTGTGAACAGTTCACTGAAATGTTTGACTTTCGCTCGATCGCGCAACTGTGCTTTACCTATTTAAAAAGTAAAACAAAACTTTGTTTTTGCTCTGTCCTTTTCGCAACATGAGAACGCGGTTCAGGATCAATGCAGGCGCAATGATCCGTATAACGCGAAAGGCTAACAACCTTCCTTATCTTTCTGCGTACCTCAGTATGCAACTGAACAAAAAAAAAAGGAAAGTGAGGTTTTAAAAATTATTTCGGCGCGTTTACGCAAACGCTGTCGACGCTCCGCCACTGTAGCCTGTAGTTAACTGAGTGCCTGCTTGTTATGAGGTGATAGTGATGTTCGGAAAGTAGCGAAATCATGTGGCAAGTGTAACTGTAGTTCACGCTACATTACCGAACTATGCTGAAGAAATCGTGACAAAAAAAAAAAAGAACAGAAAACTAGTAAAGACTGCTACGGCAACTTGGAATTTTCGCGAGGTCTGTGATACTTGAATGAGAAAAAACGCTGAATGACGAAATAAAACGCTGTTATGAAAAAATTGCAGGCGGCCCTTATCCGTGACTTAGGTGCCGGGTAGCGGCACTCGCCCATCGGCGTGTGCGTGCCTTAGTGTTTCCCTTAGTGGCCAAAGAGAAATCGGCGGCGTCACGCGTCCGACGCCAGTGAGCCCTTTAAGCCCTCTTCTAGTTCGCCGTATCACGACACACACAGAGAAGGGCCACTCGTTACGTAAGCAGGCGAACCGATGCTGTCGGAGAAGTAGGAGCAATACGTAAATGACTCCTCAACTCAGCCCGCTTTAAGCAGACCTTAATGCACGCACGTGAAAAACGAGAAAAAGGAAGAAAAAAACACTTTGTAGCACACCTGAAACGTAAACGTAGCAACAATTCGCGCCCGTTTGTCTTCTCGCCTTTCGTTTTCGTCTTTTTTGTGCGCGCCGAAATGTTTCCAAGAATGTCCTCAAACCAACTCGCCCAGCTCTCCATACTGTTACTGTAACAATACGTAGGTTCGTTACATACGTAACTCGTTCCATTCGCTCGTTCTGGCCAATGATTTCTATTGCGCGACCAAATGTTACGGCTAGCCAACCAACATTTCTGCTTTCGTTGATAACGCTCGCCTCTTACGTTCATCCCCTACTCCACACTCGGCCCCTCTAGGCTGCAAATGTCTTCCTCGTCACTAAAAACAAAGCGTCTATTGTTTCAACACAGTTCCTCCCGGACGTAGCTTTTCTGTGAGAATGCAACGTCATGCCATGCTGCGTAGTAAGACAAAAGATCGCAAGAACAATATGAACGACAGCCAGAGAGCTACCCAATTAGTGCCCGCACCATATCCGATGAAAGAAAGAAAGAAAGAAAGAAAGAAAGAAAGAAAGAAAGAAAGAAAGAAAGAAAGAAAGAAAGAAAGAAAGAAAGAAAGAAAGAAAGAAAGAAAGAAAAACTTTTACGTCGAGTTTTCCGAACAAACACAAGGTCTTGGAGAGCAAACAGCGTGAGTCAGTGGGCCTTGTGTGCATTCATTCCACCGACAACTGCCACACAACCCCTATGCCTCTTGTAAGATCGCCCAACGAGGTGGGAGTAGGGTACTTCTTTCTGGTGATCATTCTTTTCTTTTTTATTTCTTTTTTTTTTATTTCTTTTTTTTTTCGTTTCGTGCGCCGACTATGTCCTCTCCACAATCCTAACGCTTGCTTCGCCTCGACTCGCGCACTGCTCGTCCTTTTTTTTTTTTTTTTTGAAGTGAAGTGCTTTATTTTTCTTTACACAAACACACTTATACAATTACCTGGACCGATAGCCAAGTAAGGCTAGTTTCCGGTCCAGTGTTTAAAAATTAAACAGACAGGTCAATTACACAGTTTAACAGAGCGACATTCAATAGTATTCAATAATTAAAACAAACCACATAATCCTCATAAACAAAATTTTTCATACAGTACACCTACATTTGTCAATGTAGGTTCATTAGATATCCTGGTTTTAAATGAAAAAGTTTTTACTAGATTGATTAAAGTTGCGTGCGGTTTTAACCTCTAGGGGTAGGGTGTTCCAGATTTTTGTTCCATTGAATTCAATTGCTCTTTCGCCGTATATATTATAACACTTAGGTGAATTCAGATTGCCTTTTAGAGCGTGTCTCGTACTACGTGTCGGAAAAGAAAAGATATCTCGAGAAATAGGAAAGTTGGTAGACAAAATGTCGTTAACTGAAATTGATATTTTGTGATTGCATAGAGCCTTTACCGATAACACATGCTGAGTTTGGAAAATGTTACGAGTTATATTATTGCTGCTGTTTGGTCTACTAATTATTTTCAGTGCCCTTCTCTGTAATGTTTGTAAAGGTTGTATGTATGTTTTGTAGGTCACGCCCCATGAAACCTAAACAATAGCCAATATGGCTATGACAAAACGCGTAATAAACGCGTAGTACCGTGCAAAGCGAAGGAAAACGCTCGATGAGAAAAAAAAAAAGGTTTTTCCCGTCGACTATACACAACATACTAGCAAAGTGAATTAAACATGAAGCGTACTTGCGTGAAAGAATAGCGGACGCATTTGCTTGTTGGTATCTTTGCACCAGGATCGATAGCAGATGCACGTCCGTGCCAGATTGAATTTGTACACCAACTGCATCTCTATTCTTGACATTCGAAATGAGGGATCGCATCGAATAATAACTGTGATATGCTTGGGAGAGATTGTTGGTGTGCTCCTATTCGTTCATGGGCGTGTTCATGGACGTGTTCATGGACGTGTTCATGGACCGCGCGAAGAAGCCGTGTATCCTACGCGAAGCAACCGGGCAGCGGCACGTGAGCGCAGAATTATGAAGCCATCGAGAGCAGCACACCGCCGGTGCCACCGAGAACCACAGACTGGACGGCTGTCTACGGAATGCAGTCAACACGCGTCACGGACGTTCTCAATCTCACCGTATACCACAATGCGTCAGCTCGCTTTCACAGGCGCTCACCTGTGGCGCAACAAGCGCTGGAAGCTACGCGCTCCGTACATCGCGTTTCAACCGCCGAGCGCTGTACGTTTACACTGCACTGCACCTGGCCACGTATGCTTAGTTGGCATCATTTCCAGTTCCCACAAAAAGTCTTCCCTTGAAACGAGAGGAACTGCTTTCCGGGCTATGCATTGACGACAATTCTGCAAGTTTGCAGAAGCGAACTAACTTATGCAGACCGTGATAAGAACGTTCTACTTCCTATGCACAACATCACACCGCCATTCGACGCACTGCTGTGTGAAAAGTTCCGCATTGATCGCTGTTTGAGGAACGAAGCGTGCCTCTGGGCAAACAATTGGAGCGCGTGCCGGAACTTTTAAGAGAGTCGTCGCCTCTGACGCTATCCACTGCAAAGCTTCACAGACGCTTTTCGAAGAACCTTTCAACCCGAAAACACAGCGTCGGCAAATTCTTTCAACGTAGGCTGATTCAAATCGAAGAGCGCGCGGCCTTGCGAAGTTTGTTGTACAGATTCGAACTATGCAGCCTGCATGGGCTGGAGGCTTGTTATTTGCTTGCAACTCGTACCCAATTATATATAGGAGACCTGTGAAGTAGTGAGTTATGTCATCTTTGAAGGACGAGCGAGCGCATAAGATTTGTGTGGGCTCATGGTGTAACGCTAATTGTCATAACATTTTTTTTTTGCGTTACGTTTAGTGCATGTCTGACACATACAGGGTGCTTGTTAGCCATACGAACGACAAACTTGTCGTTCAAGACAAACCGGTGACACTCAAACACGAGCAAACACGTGTTGCGGTGGTATGATATCCTACGATTAGTGTTATTACGATCTTATTTGCACTAGATCGTGCTTAGTACGTAAGATAACGACTCCCAAAATGTGAAGAACGCGCAGCGAAGGACACAATGCTAAATAAATGTTAAATGCTACGTTGACGGAAAGAAAAAAAAAGAAAGCGTGAGTTTTGGGGACAGAGAAAATGACGCAGTGGGATAAATCCGTTGAGTTTCTTCTTCAATGAAGGACAATGATGTCAGCAATAACAGTGCTGCAGCTGCCACTGATATTAACAATACTAACTCAGTCTACATACGGTCCCGTGACAAGGCGACCAGCAGCCACCAGGCTACCTGTTAAAGTAATACAAAAGCAAATATGGTAATTAAATACGCTAGTCGGTGCCCGTAATATAAATACTGTCCATCGAGTATCAACATAGGTTTGATCGAAGGCAAAAATTGTGCACGAAAGTCGATTCAATATGAAGATAACAGTAAAGCTAACTACACTGTCACCTGAAACTCTATATCTACAAACTAAGTGTCTTAACTAGTATAACGTAGTGCCCAGAAACGTATTCCGGTACGTATCTGGGATGATAAAACTACGCTATGCGATGACATCTGTTTTTTGTTTTGTTTTTTCAAAACTCGATGAACTATCTTTCAAATGGAAAGGCACACCTTTTCAAACAATAGCAGATCACGTCCACAAAGGATATCGGATTTCCAAAAAAAGATAGAATCTTCAGCAGTTTACACAGGAGCGACAGTGATGGACAATCCTACGTGGTCAAACAGATCCTTCGAAGCGAGAGCGCGCTTCGTCGACTTGTATATTTGCGCAACCCATCAAAACAAAACGAAGTGAGAAGCGCGAACAGAAAGCGAGCTTGGAGGCTAAAATAAGTATACAGCCTTCGAAAATGCGTCTCGTGCAAACAGAGATGCCGCACACGGGGTCATTTATCATCACTTCGGCTCGCCTCAGCGAATTCAAACGCGAAAATATAGCGGACAACTCTCGCAGCAGCGTTGTTGCGGACGGGGTTTGGTTTGCAGACTGCGCGAAGTCGCGAAACGGCTTCACCGCAACAATAATGTTGTTTTGCACGCGTTCGCGGCTTCACGAATAAAAAGGAAAACAAAAAGGATGACGGCAAGGAAAAGGATAAAGTCGAACTTGCATGCTGTCACATCCGGAATCCTTGAAGGGGAACGGCATTCGCGCCCTTCCGCTTTGAAATGATATATGATCTGAGCTGCCACAGACAGAACCTGGTGTGACCGCGCGTAGCTCGCGCTAGCACAACGGTCGGCGAAACAGGAAGAGGTACGAGATGTTACACCTTATGCTACCGCATCTCTGGAAAAAAGTGGTCTGCTGACGGAAGGGTGTTCCATTAATTTTAAAGTGAGAAGGAAATGCACGCTCGCGACTCAGTGCGCGTGCTGAGAAAGGCTGCAAAAACGAACGAATAACGAGATGCTGCCGCATGACGATTTCAGGGACGCGAAAAAAGTCGATTTCGCGAACTTAATGCAAGCAGGCTTCACCTTTCAGGAAGCGCGCAAAGGTGGCGAGATCGCTAGAGCTGAGCTTTATGCCGTCAGAATTAACTTCAGAGTACACAGAGAAACTGTTTTTGTCTCCATCGCTTTATCCTCGGTGGTAATGTACGACCCATCAAACATTCCATACTTTCATCCCACCACTTCACACCTTCCTCGGCTCTAGCTCGAATTAAACGGAAGTTCTGAAACATTTGAGCGTCAAGATGAAAGCTAGCGGCGACTTTATCAGTGCTTCACGTGATATCTAAGTAAATAATAGCGACTGATAAAGTTTGTGGCGACTTTACCGTATGTTGAACGAAAGCCCCATTGCTGTCCGATATGCATCGCGCGACACACAGGACATTGCCGTTGTTCTACGTAATGTCATTTTTTAGGGGCGAAGCACCTTAGGGTGTCGCCTTGTTGACGTGTCATGTCGTCGTCACGGTTCATCATAAAAGGGTATGCGCCACAAAAATTGGGTAAATCCCAATACTCGACACCGGTCCATACTATGCATGTTATGAGTTAAGGTTCGTCGTTACTGCCTGAAACATTATGTTTGCACTTAGCAGCGGTCTCAGAATCCCCGACGAAATTTACCAAGGTGCTCAAGTTTCTTATCTAAAACCAGAGAAACAAACGTGCATCTCTACGGTAATGTTATCTATTTGAAACACCACTTCTTGAAACATACCTGCGAAGTGATGGTGCGTTAGTGGATCGGTGGCGAGTAAAGCAGAAAAGAGTAAAGATTTTGCTGTGGGAAACACCGGCGCACACTGCGTACTTCGCCCCTCCCCAGTTTTCAGGTTAGTGGAGCTGAAGCACCTTTCCCTACATGCCTCGCCCCTCCCCAATTTTTTCTTCGAAAATCAGTGACTTACACTACTAGCCATCTACAAAGCATGTCAGTGAGGGACATTCACTGTACGTGGCTAGTAGTTTCGGTCCGCTTTCTTTTCTCCTCAGTGGTGAAGATGTCGAGAAGCGGCTGGTCTGCGAAGCAGCAGGCCATCGTGCTATTCCGATATATCTTGGAAAGTTCTCTCCATACCTTTCGCCCAACTCTATCGTATTCGACCACGTTGCTTTTTATTTGTTTACATATACTGACAATTCCATTTTGCAAGAACAACAGCGCCAAAAACAGACAAGGACAATGAAAGACACGACACAGGCACTGACTGAAAACTAAAAATTCATTTGAAGGCCCAAGCACACACACATAAAGCAGCCGACCTAGTCACGTGACACACCATAGCGTCTGCGCAGCAGAGTGCTCCGGATCAACGAAAATAACTAATGCCAAAGCGATACACGTGTATGATAAACTAGACAAAAAAGAAAAAAAAGCTATACAAGCAATAATAATAATATCTGGGGTTTAACGTCCCAAAACCACCATATGATTATGAGAGACGCCGTAGTGGAGGGCTCCGGAAATTTCGACCACCTGGGGTTCTTTAACGTGCACCTAAATCTAAGCACACGGGCCTCAGACATTTTCGCCTCCATCGAAAATGCAGCCGCCGCGGCCGGGATTCAGATCCCGCGACCTTCGGGTCAGCAGCCGAGCGCCATAACCACTAGACCACCAGTGGCGGGGCAGCTATACAAGCAAAAACAACATACATGTCGGGTCCACTAATTAAACGCTTTGATGCGGCAGCGTGGGTGGAGGGCAGGGGGAGGTAAGGACAAGACAGGGAGGTTAGTCCCAGGAGATGTCCAACGTCAAAAGTTTATGGAACTCGAAACACTCAAGACAATGCTTGGAATTCCCGCTGCTTCGGCAGGCAGCCTTGAATTTAGGTTTCGGCCTGTCCTAAAACGCGCTAACAACATGTACTGTGCAGTTCGAACGAATACAGTTCGCAAATTGCTGGGAAATTCGGGGTTATTTCAGACCTTGTGGTCTCTATAAACTTTTGACGCCGACTGTTTGGGAAGCAAAACTGGTACGAGCGAATAAAAGAACGACCCATCCTGGCAGTGCATTGGCAATCGGTTTGTGTATTGGCTGCACACAGTCCCAGACGTGACGGCATTGTGACGGCTTCATAATCTCTTCTCCCCAAGCACTGTTAGAGACGGTGACAGTGGCAATAAAGTTACGCGCAGAGACGTAGCACTGATGTGCTCGCATGATAGGTATACGTGCCCACACGAACTTGCGTGCCCTTGAAGAGTGAGGGCTTAGTTGACGCACTTAACACGTCACATCCCAGGCATTGTCAAGGTCACTTGCCCCCCACGCAGGTATTTTTTTCTGCCTTTCAACCGAAAGGACTTGGACTTTTTGTTCACTGCGTTAGCTCCATGCAAAGTTTCGCGGTATCTGGACGCGCATCTCACGTCCCTGAGTGACGCATCATCGATCGCGAATGTCATACGACACGCAACAGCTGTCGAACCGAAGTGCCGGTGTTGTTGTCGAGAAAGTTGGTCGGCCTTCGCTTTCCCATAAACGAGATTGCTTTCGCACGTGCGCAGTTATCCCAGTAACAGCTTCTCTGCCGACGTTATTCCCAGAGTTGCCGCCCAGCGGACCTCCCTTCGCGCAATCGCGTTAAGTTTTGCCCGCATACCTCTAAAGGCTTTCTCTTCCAGTTTATATATCTCAACCCAAGAAAAGGATCCAGTGCAAGCTCCCGAAACAAAGGAATTAGTTGTCATGTTTGCTCGAAGTGTTGATAGAGAACGCGGCAGAGTAGTTTCGGGAAACTATTTTGCGGGGCCCGCCGAGGCATTGCGGATAAAGCTGAGTGAACAATCCGAAGACGACGACTACTACTACTACTACTACTACTACTACTACTACTACTACTACTACTAATAATAATAATAATAATAATAATAATAATAATAATAATAATAATAATAATAATAATAATAATTGTAATGGTATTACGTCCCAAAACCCCGATATGATTATGAGGCACGCCGTAGTGCAGGGCTCCGGAAATGTTCGACCATCTTGTTCTTTGACCTGCACTGACATCGCACAGTACACGGGCCTCCAGAATTTCGCCTCCATCGAGAAATGATCACGGCGGCCGGAATACCACCCGCGACTTTAGGGTCAGCAGACCAGTACCAGTACCGGTTGAGGCAGCCACAAGAACGAAACGAATACGTATAGGTCCTGAGCCTCTTGATAGTGACACGATATTTAAGATACGCTAAGCTAAGCTAAGCTAAGCTAAGAAAGAAAGAAAGAAAGAAAGAAAGAAAGAAAGAAAGAAAGAAAGAAAGAAAGAAAGAAAGAAAGAAAGAAAGAAAGAAAGAAAGAAAGAAAGAAAGAAAGAAAGAAAGAAAGAAAAAGAAGAAAGAAAGAAAGAAAGAAATCGATATATTATTCACCTTTCGCAGTCTAGTACTGTTACTCTAAAAGACCTAATGGAAAAATCCACTCACTACTACTTGGCCAATCCCCTGCACTGGGTATGAGCCATCGGCTGAGATTAAGAAGTGCCAACAGTTGATATAAACCAGTGTATAACGCTGGATATTCCTAAAGACCTCACGAAGCAGAAATATGGAGATAAAAAAAACTTGGATGACGCTTGAGCTTCGCCTTCAAGAGTAGAACTCGATAGCGTAAATGGGCTCCGTGCGCATCGCCTTCTCAATTGCTAGCCTAGCTTCGGTTCTCGGTGGATGCCTCGGCCGTGCCGCATGGAAAATAACGTATGTGCGCGTAACGTTGGCCGTTTCAAACTATCCTAGAATGCCTGCCGCAAGTACAGTAGCGAGGTGCCCACTACGCCTTAGTTCTTCCTTTTGCGAATCAGCGAAGGGCCCACTACGCGTCCGTAAGGCAACACGCGAACCTACGCAGCCGCTCACTTTGTTGCTGCTTTTGCTGCTAATGATGATCAAATATGTCTGAGCGCTTTGTAATGGCTGGCCCTTTAAAACACCCGCTCGTTGCGAAATTCACATGTTTTGACGCCTGAAGCGATTCTACGCTTCTGCTACGCAATATCACATGCGTTAAGAAGACTCCTCCCACAACAAGGCATTCATATAGTGTTCTTTTCGAAGCTGTTTCAAGCTATGTATGCTAATTACGCGCATTTGTAATAAATACCATGAAATACAAAAAAAAAAGCAATGGCACAGCTCTATGGTAGAACACCTGCTTGCCTCGCCGAAAACCTGGGTTCTACTCTCAGTCGAACGAAAGATTTTTATTATTTATTTTATTTTCATCTTTCTCGATTTTTCGGTCACGGACAACACTGATTTTTCTCGCTCACAACCAACGCCGCCGACGCCAGAATTTCTGCGAAACGAGCTCTTTAACGATACCGCGTTAATACATAAAGACGGTAAATAAGAGTAATAGATGATGGAAAAGTGGAGAGAAGTTAAAAAAATCAAGAATTAAAAGAAGGTACTCCGTAGACTTTGTCTTTCTATGTTTCACACTAAGGCATTAGAGCCTTCCGATTAATTCTCTTCGGATAGTTTATTCTTGAACAAAGGAGGCCCCATGTTGAGCTTAAAGTATAGTAAGGTCATACGGGCTAAGTCCTTTTCTGTCTCTGACCACAGATTTTACGCAGATTTCCCCGAGTACGACGGTGAACTCTCAGAGGGATTTGGGCTCAGAGAAAGGCCCACTCCGTGTTTGCAGTCGACGCTCTCGCTCCATGCGGCATGAAACGGATCGTCTTGTCACGACGATGCTAAGCTAGGGATTACGGCGCGCGAGGTGCCTAGCAGCTGCGACCCATATCGCGTGCAAGTAGTTTAGTCAGCTATAAACGCAATACGACTCTTTTCTTTTGACTCGGGAACGTTCTTAGTACGTAGAGCAGAACGTATTTTGCTTCTTCCAGTAGCTCACGTGAAAAAGACACCTTCAATGGATTAATTTAGTCTGCTTTGATAAAGCATGGCTCTTTCGCAATGCTATAAGTAGTTTTCTGCTTAAGTAGCTTGACTTTCTATGCAGTATAGACATTGGCGGACGCTGCCATTTTTATTCATGATTGCGCCGAAGTAATGTGGATACAGGGACACACGGTAACGCTAACTAACTAACTAACGAACGAACGAACGAACTAACTAACTAACTAACTAACTAACTAACTAACTAACTAACTAACTAACTAACTAACTGACTGACTGACTGACTGACTAAATCACCCACTCACTCACTAACCAACTAAGTAAACAACTCACTCACTCACTCACTCACTCACTCACTCACTCACTCACTCACTCACTCACTCACTCACTCACTCACTCACTCACTCACTCACTCACTCACTCACTCACTCACTCACTCACTCACTCACTCACTCACTCACTCACTCACTCACTCACTCACTCACACGATTCGTAGGTAGGTTGGCAGGTATAGCCTATTAATCTTCCTCGCAGTAGTGCCGAAACAGTTCACTCCGCGCACCCCACTTTTCGATGAATTCGCAATGCGAGAAGACTCTCGCTTCTGAACGCGTATATCCTTCGTTATGTGCTTAACAATGGCGCTTCGTATTTCGCATGAGAAAGAGGCCCGACGTGTTTGTTTGGTGTGCTTTCTGATACATTTGTCAGTTGCCCGCTTTCCGTCATGGCTGTTTGGCGACGACCAATATAAACTCCTCTCTCCGAGATGAAGACTGGCCTCGTTGTCTTGCGCGTGGTGAAGTCAGCTCATGCCGTCATCCTTCGCAATGGCTTGCCATGCCAGGCGCGTAGCCCGAACGGGGATAAGAAAGCCAGAACAGTCCTTCGATTAGCAACGGTGTCCAGCAGGCAAAACGTGCACAAAATCGAAACCGAGAGCATTAAGTGCCTTTCTTTGTTTTGTGTTTTTTTCCTGCCAACGTGCGACCAGCGTACGCGACGATTTCCGCCCAACAATGCCTGTACCGACAACAGCGTTGGTGGCAGCCCCTACAACTCACTTTAACCAATTTGAGGCGTACGTGACCGCAATGCGGTTCTATTCATAAGATGATCTGACGTAAGACATAAACGTAGAGGCAGTGACATGCTTCGATTCGTAACATGATATCGATAATTATACGTTTTTTTTTTCTTTCAAAAGGGGTACTTTAATTAGCGGTCGTCCTCGCTGCCATATTGATTACGCATATGCCGATTTTTCAGCGCGTCAAGCAACATGAAGCATTTATGTTTCCGAGTTGATGTAAGAATCCGTAGGTACACAGTGGGCTGTTATACCGGTACGCATAACTGTGCCCAATGATATCTCTCCTTCCTCTCTTAAAACAGTGATGCCCATGGCATGAGTCAATATGACAAAATAATAGTTGCATGCGTTCGTAATCGAAACGCATTGCAACTTATTACAATGCAAAATATTCTGAAATTTTTCGAATAGGTCGTTCATCGGGGGTCACCTAAAGCGATTGGAGTTGAGGAAAACGGAGGGGTGTTAGAGGTCGGGAGGATGAACGGCTACGAGCACACCGCTGAGTGTAGCCGTAGCGCAGCGCATAGTTAAACATTGACAACGACGACTGCGCGCACTTAACAAGCAGGTTGAGATCGTAAAAAACTGCGAGAGATGCATTAAAATGGAAACTCTACAGCTATATGGATGGGCGGTGTGCGTCTTTTCCGGATCAACTTAGAAGGTCGTTACAACGGATCATGGCGGTGTCTCGGCTCTCTATATTTATGCGCGAGACGTTGTGAAAGCACGAGACCCGTACGGAACCGAAACCTCAGGCACGTGCCGCGGTTATGGCTCGAAACGCCACTGGCGCCTCGAGTCGTAAATGCTAAATCGTTTGGAAGGGAAGCGCTAAGCCCACCCCTATAGCGCACTCTGTACTGAGCTTAACTAAATACATGCAGCAGTGTTGGAGCTACATTTGATACCTTCTGATCGCGGCATAGTATAACCCCAAGTTTTCGCACATGTGCAGTACGCACGGATTGAAACACGAAAATCGAGGGCTAAGCAGTGCACGTAATTTCGTTTCCACCCTATTTAGTTCGGCGTCATTTTGGCGCGATTTCGACTGGAACGCTTACATCGCAGCCAACATGAGCTTTTCTGCAATGTTCAACAGCACGAAAGACGAGGACACGAATAATAACGCACGTACAGGACCAGTGCTAGCTTTAGCGGCCAGATTCTATATGACGTTGTTAGCTTGAGCAAATGCGCATGCCACTCGTTATACCAAAAGCTTTGATGTCGCGTTTCAATCCGTGAGCGCTGTGCACATTTTCTATTGACGAGAGCCTTTGATACAGACGCCCATTTTTGTAGTTGAAGACAACAATAAATAAAAACTAACTGTCATAGGTCTAGAGAATGCGTATACCCATAAGGTTGTGGGCTTCAGCACAGGTAGAGTACAACGCTGTCTACGATGACAAATCTCAAACTTGAATACACTTCTTGTACTCCGAAAGAGCTACATAATAGAATATGCACGGAATTTTCTAGAAAAGGCTCCAGACTAAAGGAAACGCAGTTTACTTAGAATCATCCTATACACCTCGAGCTAAAATTTCTTGTTAATATTTATATCCTTTCTCACGAACATTCCTTAAAGTAAAAACTGCTGTTCAGAAAACTCGATTAACTGTAAAAGCGGTGCTATTTTTTACGTAACCATCTTGCTTTGGCAGCTTTGGAGATAACACCGACTGAAGTAAAAGTTAATTTGTTAAGTTGCTAGTGAATATGGCGCACCGTAACGTGGTGTTACATGTAAGTTTCAAGTGAACGCTAATCACCTACAAATCGATACTCACCCACAAATAAATCGTATTACCTTTTAGTATCTCTCCTGTTTATTGTTTTTGGGCAGCAAACATCCCATAATGAATAATTATCCCAGAGATCATGCGCACAAGCATGCACGCAAATGCTCACCATCTTGCGCACGTTTTAAGACACACAGGGAGCTACGGCCCGATATATTTAAACGTTTGAATCGTCTACGGCGGCTAATTGAATTCGCGCAAAACAGAATGGAACAACTTTGATGCCACGTAGTTTAATTAACGCACATAATAGATCTACATATTTGTGGAATCTATTTTAACACCGGTTGACAAATGACTCGCTTTGGCTCACTAATGTCACACATTATATAGCTTGCGCAAAATGTATCTTTCCCGGCCTGTTCTGCATGAATGAGCCAAGTTCTTAGAACACATTTTGTGGCTCTCGGTGCGCCATGCATTGCTGCCTTTTTTTTTCTACTTCACAGTTCTCTATATCCTTCACCCCGGCTTGAGCAACTTGTACGGCTGGCGCCGCACTGCGCATTTTCCTCAGTCCTTTCTCGAATGGCCGGTAATCAAGTCTAGCTTAACGCTACACTCCGGCACGTGTCCGCTAAAACGCGGTCAACTCGCTGGAGACGAGACTAAACAAAAGAAAAGAAAAAAAAAAGAGATGAAAAGAGGAGGTCACTGCCATCGTCGCGCCACCGGAATGGCCAGCCCGTCGAGTTGCACGGACGCCGTATTCTTTTCGAAGTTCCCCGGCAGTCTCCATCGCGGCTTATATACTCCTGTTGCTGCCGCTCTTTCGCGTTCTCGTAAAAAAGAAAGAAAGAGAGAAAAGATAGAAATGTCAGCACAGCAGCACACTACGCTGTCGACACGGCGACGTGCTGCACGTGTGAACGACTTAGCTCCGCGGAGACGTGAGACGAAGGAAAGGCTGGTAGAAAGAGTTTTTCTAGTGCCGAAGAGCATGCATTATTAACGGGCTCTCGGTGTCGCAATGTTCAGCTGACTGTATAGTATATGCCCGCAGAGTTCAGCGATCCCATCTGTCGCCACCACGTACTACTTGCCTACGATCCCGCAGAATATGGGAGCCTTTATAAGTCTTCGCGGCCATCGCGAAAGCTTTGCGTCTATACGTAAAAAAAAAAGATGTATAAGAAAGGAGATATGGCTAGCGGTAGCTCGTAGGATATGCACGGCAACAGGTGTTATGTGTGTTTGTGACGCAGTGATATGTAGTGCAAAGTGATGCAACTCTGTCAGTATCGTTCAAGGTATCGATTCGTTGACAAAATTCAGCAAGTTGCAGCTGACTGACTTATTTTGGGAGTTTTGAACGTTCTGCAGCGGTCACTGAAGCGATGAGGCTCTGTGAGAGATGTCAGGCAGGTAGATGGAGGCTTGTGATTTATTTTTCACCCATTGAGGTTCCCTAACGTGCCACCTGAATATAAGTAGTCGAGAGTTTTTATATTCTACCGGCCCTCCCTCTCCTCCTTTCCCTGAAATGTGACCGGGAAACGAACCCGCACCCTCACTCTAAGTGTTAGGACGACTGCATTCATTTGGATAGTCTTATTCGGTTAATTTTTCTTTACAGGTTTCTTCCACTGCTCATCATTAGTTATTGCGCAATAACTAATATATGAGCAGCCGGAGACCGTGCTGCACAGCACAGATCCAGAGGAACAGCTCCGGACAATCCGACGCCAGGATACCTTGGGTTCTGCAGAACCCAAGGTATCCTGGCTGACGCCTAGATGTGGGACCCGCACCACCGAGGCCGCCGGATAATAAAGTTGCATACTCGTCCCTCTCATACTCCTCCTACTCCTCCTCCTCGACGAAAATTGACCGTCGGCGTGTCCGTGTCGGCGGCGTCAACACGAGTGATGCAAATATCCCCATCAAATGATGACGTCACCATGTGACGTAATGACCACGTCACAGAGAGTAGAACTCGCGACGTCACTATGATGTCATCATGACCTCCCACGATGACGTCATCACATTACATCGTCGCTTTGCACTGCCTCCGTGATCGGTGGGCCGATCACGGAGGCAGTGCGAATTCAGGTGAGGTGCAGAAATTTTGCAATTCCTCCGATCCTCGAGGCAGTGCAAAACCACGTTAGGGGCAGAAAGCTTTCGGTGGAGGGCGGGGGAAGATTAATACATCGACTGAAGAAAACAAAAAGAGATGGCTTTCGCCTTCGAGTCGTCTTAGGCGACTGCATAAGGGTTTTTCTTTTTTGTCCACTTCCTTTCCCACCATGCACAGGCTAGCAAACAAGATGCACCCTAGGCAACCGCCCAGCCTCTCATTCGACCTCTCACTCACTCACTCACTCACTCACTCACTCACTCACTCACTCACTCACTCACTCACTCACTCACTCACTCACTCACTCACTCACTCACTCACTCACTCACTCACTCACTCACTCACTCACTCACTCACTCACTCACACGTGGTCTGTATGTATTATTCGGGGAAAAAAAAGCATTGGGCCGTAAGGCTATCTACAGTCAGTCTGCCAGTCTCACGGACACTCTTTCTGTACATCAACCTACGGCAGCGATAAACCAGTTTAAAATCATGTCTACAGAGATTACGCTATCGTGTACAAGCCGAGATAACCAGCTTGAGTTAAACCTCACCCCCGAGAACTCGGTGTACTCCACAATGCGTGATTGCGAGCCTAATTGCACACCCGCTTCGTCGCACCGACATCCGTCGCGCGCGCTTAATCTCTAATTGTACTTTGGACGACGAGGCACTGGGAGCACTAATCCAGGCGTACATAATCAGCGATACGCAGTGCATAAGAGATGCGACAGCCCGTATCGCTACAGATAAACATATTCTCTGTACCTCGCGAACAGACGGCCTTGAATAAGTATAATCCCCAACGCACTCAACCAAAACACTGTTCATTAAGTTCTGACCGTTTCTAAAGCCTCCAACGTTGTAACTTCATAAGTCTGTACTATCTATGCCGGCTAATGCACACGTATTTTAATGCTACTCTTTTGGCAAACATTAATTGATAGATTGCATGTAACGTCACAGGACGGGGCTACTTAACCCACCGGCACTACAACGTGGTGGCACAGATGACATCCACACAGCATATTGCCGCGAGCAATGTTATTTGGTTTGTTCTTTTATGTGTTCAGTTGACAGCGTCTGGCAGCGTCCGCTTGTGTCGTCTATGTTCAAAGTGAGGTAGCCGCACAGGCTATCTGATTTAATAGGCAGAGTCCTTCAGACTTTCATCACTAGAGCAGAATTATCGGCATAATTCTATGGTCCCGGAAAGAATAGCGCCGAGGCATAAAAGCCCGCAGGGGAAACGCCGCAGCATTCTTTTCCCGCCGACGCTCGCCTGTGCGTTTATCCTATTTCTAAGTTTACCTATAGTTTATCTAGTTTACCTACATAGTTTATCCTATTTCTAAGCCTAAATTCACTCTAGAGAGTGCCTGATTATACATCGTCAACTCTTTTTATATATTTCCTGTCTGGCGAGGAGCACGAAAGAAAGCGACTCTCCACACGGCTTGCTGGTAACAAAAAGCGTTTATTTCAGAGGCGCCCGGACGCGCCTGCTCTCGGGGTGTAATCCGATCCGCGCACCGGGAGGGCGCGCTGGGCTGTCCGTGGTTTTACACTACGCGGCGCGTGCGTGTTACAGTAGGCGAGGCGCCATGACACATCTCCCTCTCTTAAGTAACTACACCGTAACGTTCAGGCACAAAGACTCTGCGGCCGGAACGGGTGGTGGTTGCTGGAACCCTCGATGTCTCTGCTGCAGCATCGTTGACTCGCTTGGGCAGTGAATTATTGCTGTCGGTTCGCAGCGGGTCACCTCGCTGGGACGAAGCTCCATTGTAGAGGGCAGCTAGCGGTCCCGCGACTGCCGACGGCTCGAAATCTTCGTCGTCAGTGTCGAAGACTAATGAGGAGGGAAGCGGTTGCGCTTTCTTCTGTGAGGCCGTCAATGGGACGAGCATCTTTCTGTTGCGACGCGCGTGTCCGCGCTCTGTATGGACCCAGTAGGAGCGGGGAGTGTCTGCTTGTTGAGTTATCTCCCCCTCGCATTTGAGGTCTCGCACCCAGACACGGGTGTTTGGAGAGAGAGCTGGTAGGTCTTTAGCCGCATGACGAGGGTTGAAGTTTCGCCTCTGGCGTTGTTTTGCTTCGAGGTCTCTTTTCGTCACTTGTTTGTTGTCGACGTTTCCGGGAACGAGGAGGGCAGGAAATGCAGGAACTCGAGAGCGTAGCTGGCGTTCCATGAGCAATTTAGCCGGGCTGAAGCCTGTCGGGCCCGGCGTGTCTCTGTAGGCCAGTAGGGCGAGGTACGGATCGTCTGCTTTCTCGGGCAGATGTTTCACTGTTTGAACGGCGCGTTCCGCTTCCCCGTTGGCCTGCGGATGAAGAGGGCTGCTCGTGGTGTGGTTGAAACCGTATGCTTTAGCGAATTCTGCGAACGCCGAGCTCGAGAATTGCGGGCCGTTGTCAGATACCACTGTCACAGGGATGCCATGGCGAGCGAAAATGCTTTTGAGGTGGTTAATGACGGCGTCTGCGGAGGTGTAAGCAAGGAGTGCAATCTCGGGATACCGTGAGCGATAGTCCACACATATCAGGTAGTTCTTTCCCCGAAGTTGGAATAAGTCGATCCCCACCATCTGCCACAGAAGCTCTGGTGTAACTGTCGGCAGAAGCGGCTCGGCTCTTTGCGGTCGGTTTATAGCGCAAGTTTCACAGTTAGAAACCATTCGCTGGAGTTCCGATGACATTCCTGGCCACCACACAGACTGTTTTGCCCTTGCTCTGCAGCGTCCGATGCCTTGGTGCCCTTCATGTAGGCGAGTGAGAATTTCGCTTCTCAGAGAATGAGGAATCACTAGGCGTGTTCCGTACAGCAGGTAGCCATCGTTTTCAGACAGACTTGTTCGGTATTGCCAAAACGGAGAGACGGGGGCTGGGACGCTGCGTTTTTCCGGCCATCCGTTGAGGCAAAAGCACAGAAGACGCTGGCAGACCTCGTCTTCCTTTTGAGCTTTCTTCACGGGATCGAAGGCGGAAGTTTGCAGACCCATGAGTGCACCCTCCACGCGTTCCGTGGCACACACAAACTTGATGAGTCCCAAGCTTTCGATGGCAGGTAATCCAAGGAGTGGATGTTTCAACTGCTGCACAACATAGACGACTTGGTTCGACCTTCGCGACCTCCACGTGATCGTTGCGTCAGATTTTCCGACGACCCGAAGTGCCCTGCCGCTCGGTCCTGAGAGGGTTTCGCTTGCTTGCTGGAGATGTTCAGGAATTTCAGCAAACGTAGCCGGGACAACAGAAACGTGAGCACCGGTGTCGATCTTTGCGATCAGTGGATAGCCGTTCAGGTCGACTTCGACAAGCTTTGAGTCGTGCTGAGCGTCGGCTGGTTGGTTTACGGCCCCAAGAAACATCGCTGAGGTTCCTTGCTCGAGCGTTGAGATGTCTCTTGACGGAACTTTTCTGCAAACACGAGCGAAATGTCCCCTTGTGTTGCACTTTGAGCACTTCTCAGTCTTTGCTGGGCACAGAGAACGAGAATGAGGCGCTCCACCGCAGTAGCCGCACGACTGAATGTTTGATTTCGTGGCGTTGTTATGCGGTCGTGGTAGGTTCTTGCCTTTGCCGCGGCGATTGTGGGAGACGGCGTCGAGACCGGTATACTCTGACTTGAAGGAGGACGGTTCCCCGGTGGCCTGAAGGAGCTGCTGCTGCTGCTTGTGCACGGACTCCTTTTGGCGTGCCTTAGCGAGCGCCATGGCGAGTGTGAGGTTAGCGTCCATCTGTAGGGCTTCGCAGAGCTTCTTGTCGCGGAGTCCAAGTACGAAGCGGTCGCGGATGAGGCGATCCCGCAAGTCACCGTAGTCGCACCTGTATGCCATGTTGTATTGGCCGCGAGGAGTTACGGAGTCGCCCTCTATCGGACGCGCCTCGATTGCGTGCTAGGCAGGATGCCGCCGGCGCGCGCCCCATAGGTTTTGCTGTCGGCGCTCTACAAAATCACCTCGCGGAAGCCCTCCGGGACATTTCTGCAGGTACTTTCGAAAAGAAATATGTTCTTTCCTGTCAAAAGAATAATTTTCGACGAACACAAAGCACAAGATAGTCTACAGTCGCTGCCTCTCTGCAGAAAACCTAGCACCCGCTTCACGCGGTCACCGCGTTGGAGACCCCTGAACCGGCTTCTTGCGTGAAAGGTATCACTCGCTGAGTGCAAACTATGTGAAATATCTCGTTAGAGTAGACTGCCTGTATAACCAAACGGAGCATAACAGAAAGAAGCCTCAAGCCAGCGATCGCACGGGTTCGCGACGACTGACGGTGCCTCTGCATGTATGAGCGTCTGCATGTATGCTCGTATATACTGATGGTTTCGCTTTTGCTACGAGCGCGTTTTGGCACCGCGCTGTGCACTTTAGGCCGCAAAATATGAGAATTTGTGAGTACACAAACAACTACTGTTGCGCGGACGCTATTAGAGCAGTTCAAAAACAATTTCGTTACAACTACGGCTTCGGTGCGCATAGCAACTTTGTGATGTGCTTCCCGGCGATTCAGTTTCCTCTTTTTTTTTCGGTCTAAATACGTGTACGTTTCAATGTCATTTGACAAGTTGTCTCGCACTGCGTATTGATCGGCCTTCTCAGCGGGCAAATGCCGCTGCTTCTGTTTCTTTATTCAGTGCATTCGCTTCGTTTGGTGCTCACACAAAACGCGAGCAAATGCGACGCCTTTTTTAATGCTCCTTAATTATCATTCCATTTGCATTCCAGTGAACTTGCCGCTCTCTGTCATCAACAAATTCATAGACCAAAGCTTCGCCACTTCGAGATTGCTGGTGGAAGGAGAAGTAGTCTACGAGACCGAGCATGGAAGTAGCATGCAATGTGAAGGAAAAAAAAAGAAAATACAGTAACGTTCGCCGGACTTGTTCTGCAAACTTCGGCTGTGAACTAGGGCCCACGTGAACTTGAAATAGCGGTGAATAAAATAGAAATTATTCAAGCAACCAGAAGCCGCAAAACAAGATAGTAAATATTTGACGATTGCCCCAGCAATTTTGGCAGCAGTGTCGTGTTTAACGCCAACAGGGTGGCATCTTTCCCACGTCAATAAATGAGGCTCCAAGAAAATACATGGGACTGGAGAGGCCCAACGTCAGTTTGAGAGTGACACAAATAAATTTGGGACATAGTGTTTGCGTCAGGGGAACGCAAGCTTGACTGAAAAAATGTTATTGCCACAATAAATGCAGCACTCAGCCGCAGCATTTGACTCTCGCTATGTACGTCCACCAGCAAACGTCGCGTGCTTATGGAGGCGAAAGCCAGATGTCTCTTCAAGCGGGAAGATTGACTGTCGCGGCGTCAAGACGAGTGACGCAAAAAATATTCGTCACGTGATGAGGTCAACATATGACGTCATCATGACGTCACAGACCTCCTAAATTTGTAACTTCATTATGGCATCACCATGACGTGACATAACGTGATGTCACATGATGACGTATTCACACGACATGGTCCCTTTGCATTGCCTCCGTGATCGGTGGTGGCGTTATCATATGACGGCGTCATGACGTCATAGATCGCCAAACTATGTAGCATCATTATGACGTCACGTAACGTCACGTCACATGATGACGTATTCAACGTCATGGTCGCTTTGCATTGCCTCCGTGATCTGTCACGGAGGCCGTGCAAAACCGCGTTAGGTGCAGAACGCTTTTTGGAGGGGGCGCGGGAGAATCAATACATCGACTGACAAGAAGAAGAAGATGGCTTTCGTCTTTAGTCATCTTTGGCGAATGCATAAGGGACCCTGTGAGGTTTTTTTAATTCAACGTATCTAAACAATGACTTGCGCATCTGCAGCCGATTTTGTGGACTCTGAGTACGGGGCCGACGATCAGGAGGTCGCACGGGAGGGTTCTGAGATGGTATCGCACGTGATAAAAGGTAGCTCCTTTTCCATCCTGTGGCAGATAAACATTTGCCGGCGGGAAGCGCGCGTGAGCCATCGTCTCAGTGCGCGCTGTCTACTACTCACCGAACATCGCAGGTCCGACGCAGTAAAGAAAGTCTTCGTCGCGGAAGTGCTTGTTGCATACAAGACTCGTAGCCGATGGCTACTTGCCGGTTCATAGCTTTACAACCCATGCTTCACGCAGTTTCTTGTCCCGCGGTTACCGGTGCAGGCTGACACTGGGCTCCGTTGCGTAAGCCCGGCACTGCGGCACCGAGCGGTAGAGCCCCATGTTCGTCGCCTTCGGAGGCAGCCGCTCTATTAAAATGGTTTCAATTGAGCAGGAAATGCGAGAAAACTTCCGTATTTGAACAGTCCGCAGCGCATGTGGGACTTGAAACTCGTTTTCAAAGCACGCGGCAGCGCTCCACAAGCAGCCGACGCGGCCGCTGAGACCACGTGATCCTGCCAAGCACGTCGCGCCGACGGTGGCGCCGGCGTTTCCAGTGGTGGGCCTCGAGGCCAATAGGGCGGTGACGTATTGGTCGACGGTCTCGGAGGGCTCTTGTTCCCGCCGATTGAAGCACGCTGACTCGTACACAACGTTTCTCGCTTGGACGAAGTGCGAGTCAAACTTCGCCTTGACAAGGTCAAAGTCTTTGCTGTCTTCCGTGGAGAGCGAGAACGTGTTGAAAATTTGTCTCGCTTGGCAACCCATTACGTAGAGCAGAGTTCGCACCTGCATTTCACGCTCTTGATGAACGAGACCCGACGCAAAGCGGTAGTCGTCGAACTCGAGGATCCATGCAGGCCACTCGGAGGCTTGATCAAACGTAAATGGCTGAGGAGGCTTTAAAGAGAAGCCTGTCGCGGCGTTCGTAGCTGCCGTAGCCGAGTCCGTCATCGTGGTCGTTGGAGACTGTTGAGAACGACGAGAGCAGAGGCTAGAAGAGACGGCAGAAGGACCCAACTTCTGACACCATGTCGTGTGCTCGAGGAGCACGAAAGAAAGCGACTCTCCACACGGCTTGCTGGTAACAAAAAGCGTTTATTTCAGAGGCGCCCGGACGCGCCTGCTCTCGGGATGTAATCCGATCCGCGCACCGGGAGGGCGCGCTGGGCTGTCCGTCGTTTACACTACGTGGCGCGTGCGTGTTACAGTAGGCGAAGCGCCATGACACAGTTATGACCGGTTATAATGAAGAGAGCTCTATTTACTTCCTCCGTGAGCACACTCCCCCGAGTTATTTACGAAAGCTAAATAGTTAAACGTAGTAATAGATTAAACCAGGCTGAGAGGTCTCCTGGCTTCCCGCCATTTGGAACCAGACAAAGACGAGCCACAGAAAGTCCTCTCGCTCTTGTTGTGCTGTATCTTTAAAAGAAGTACTGTTGTTAAATGCAAAAAAAAAGAAAAGAAGAAACAATGAATATGAAGAAAATGTTTATTAGATATCAAACGGGGTGCTCATTTCAACCCGGACATTCTTGAAGCACAGCTCGACTACTTCTTTGCCGCTTATATTTGCATTCAGTCTGTTACGGAGCAGAAGTTCGCTCCCGTAATCCTTTTTTAAAGAAATGGCCCTGCGTCGTTCTTGGCTACGTGACAATATTCACTGCTGTGGTTGTCCAGGTTCAGTGTGTTAGTAATGTGGCCGGAACGTCACGGACCTCAGTGTCAGAGAACCCACGCACGATGTACTGATAGCGTTCACAAGACGTCATACTCGTATCTTCCCGCCATGATGGTATAAAAACATGGCGGCATCAACAACGCCAGCGCAAGCCATCTATACGATTGTTTTTATTTCTTGATCTTATATTTTTTTTAAACCACAGGAAAAGATATCGCCACAGCAAGCATACGACAACAGGTAATTATTCATTAGCGTTTACCTGAAATTTAAAAATAAAAATAAAAAACGAGCATTCGTGTTCGGCTGAAAATAAAAGTGACGACTAATAAAAAGCGGACGAGTTCTTCGGTGAGAGTCTACGAAACAAGAGGATGTGGGCGTCGTGTCTTTAACAAGTCTCAAGTGTAGGGCATTAAACCGAATTATCATCCTGTAAACCTTCCCACCTTTCCTTTCACTGCTTTCTCTCTCTCGCTCGCTCTATTGTCGAGGACAGAAAAGCGAGCGAAGGTGTTTGCAAGAAGAACCCCGACATGAAACGCCGCGGTCTGGTTTACAAGTACTCAGCACGTTTATTCTAGCATCTGCAGCTATTGACAACTGGCGCATGCACGAGTTCTTACGCATGCTACGAGATGTGAAGAACTAATCGTCAGGATGGGTAGCAGAAGAACATTCTAGGAGGGTCAGAAACAAGGAACAATGCTTTAAATATTTAAACGATGAACAGAGAATGAGAAGTTCCAAGCCATCTCGCTTCTTGAAGTATTGAAACAATGTACGAAAGCTTGTTTCGAGGTAGAGTTGGTAAACCTCGCAATAAATTTCATTTCATATCAGTAAGCTGGAGTAAGCTCTCGCTGTTCTGCGGAAGCGTGATTATATCGAGCGGAGTGCACCATTTCGTACCACTGCTCTCAACACAGTCGTATGTCCACTGTTCCGCGATGAGGGCTTTTCGAATGAAACTTGCGCGGCGCGCTAGCACGAATATTCGTGCATTGAGAGGCAGGTATGAAATACTTATGCACGGCATTCGCACGCGTGTTGTTTTTGAACTGCTGACCTCTGCGTTTGAACCCCAGTTCAAACGCGAGGTCCGCGACCACGTGGAACTTAAAAGCGCACATGTATGTACGTGACCTTTCGATTAAAACAAAGCACTCACGCGAACATTCACGCAACCATTGTTGATGCGACGTAGAGTGTACTTTAAACTCCTTACATTTTATGCTTTTATCAGTCTCTGATCTAAAAAAATAAAGTAACAGTTTTGCCGCAAGGGCGAAGCATTGAATGCGATAGCAACAAATCGTAATATGAAGTTAATATGTAATATGAAGTTAATATGTTATATGAAGTTAATATGTTATATGAAGTAAGGCTAGCAGCTAACACTTTAGGATACGATCTCGCGTAACTGTACAAAACGCTGGTGTAAGGGAATACGGCCACTCTAGGGAGAGAAGCGGTTTTCGTGCAGTCTTTCGTCTCAAAAGCAGTGAGAGCACAGCATGTAGAATGGTATACGAGCCGTTTGCTGATGTCTGCCGAGATGCACGCGCGCCAGCGCTCGCGACCGCGCCCTTATGATTAAAGTTCGCAGTTGCTGCTCGAGCGACGCAGCCGCCCCCAATCGCGACCAATCGCACGCGTTAAATCGCGACCATTCGCGACCAATCGCACGCGAGGCACCGTGGCGCGATTTGTCGAAAGTGCCACTATAGTGTTAGCCGTTCCCTTGGTTATCACAGCTCTGGTTGTGTGATCTACTTTTTGTCCTTGTGTATATTTCAACGCTGTAAATGTAAACACGAACACAGTTTATCTTATTCCTAAGCCTAAATTCACTGTAGAGAATGGCTCATTATACATCGTCAACTCTTTTTATATATTTCCTGTCTGGCAAGAGCAAACTTGGTTTCGTTATGACCGGTTATAATGAAGAGAGCTCTGTTTACTTCCTCGGTGAGCACAATCCCCCGAGTTATTTACGAAAACCAAATAGTTAAACGTAGTAATAGATTAAACCAGGCTGAGAGGCCTCCTGGCTTCCGCCATTTGGAACCAGACAAAGACGAGCCACAGAAAATCATGTCGCTCTTGCTGTGCTGTATCTTTAAAAGAAGTACTGTTGTTAAATGCAAAAAAAAAAAGAACCAATGAATAGGAAGAAATGTTTATTAGATATCAAACGGGGTGCTCATTTCAGCCCGGACATTTTTTAAGCACAGCCCGAAATTCCGGCGGAAGTAAAGGATTACAGCCACGATATTTTTTCTTGTTTCCGCCTGGAAGTGAAGACAGTCCGTTTCGCTTCTCCTTTTGGAACTGCCGACCTTGAGAAGTGCTACGCCTTCCGCCTATTCCATGCGAGGATATGTTTACCGCGAGCACGAATTATCCTCACTGTTCCGGGTATTATTCCCTCTGCCGGCCCGTCTAATCAAAACACACCATGTAAAAAGAGAGAGAAACGAAAACTGCTGCGCTTTCATAGGGCCAAGGAAGGAAGGAAACAAAAGGCAGAAGGCAGGGACGTTCAGAGATCGCAAAAGATAACCACGGCGCCCGCAAAGTGTCCGCGAAACGGTCTTTATCGTAAAAATAGAAAAGAAGAAAGAACGAAGAATACGGCGATTAAAGCGACGGGCAAATGTCAACACGGCGTCGCTCGTGGTTCGCGACCTCCTCCTGCGGAGAGGCAGTAACGCTGCGAAGGTTTTTCTCTGCCTGTTTGTGCTGGTGTCCGTTCTTTGGTTTCATCGCGTAAACAAAACGAGCCGCCTTCTTTGATGGCTCGACAGGCTTCAGCGACTGGCGAGCACCCGTGACAGAAAGAGAGCGAGGTCATCGCGAATAAAAGAGAAAAAAAAAGAACCAAAAGAAACTTTGTGAGAGCTTTAACGAAGCTTCCGCGACAACACAAAAAAAACTAAAACTTGGCCTTGAGGTAAATGTAAACTTGAATACGGTAAACGCGATAGTACAGCACGTGTGGTTTCCGAAACGGCGCACCAGAAAAGAGAAGCAAAAAAAAAGAAAGGTTAATTTTACTTGCGAGCAGTTTAGGGCTATCTGAGGGTATATAAGACGCGTTTGCAGTCCTCCGAAAGTCGTCTTGAACACGTATGAAGAAGTGGAACAAAACTTTGTTTGCACAGAAGACTTCGTTGCCTCTAAAACGGGGCAATGCCGTGTGACCGAGCCTCTATTCCAAGGCACCGCTGGCCCTCGCCATCTTTTCTGCTCTCCGGACCAGCCTGAACTGGTCCCCGACGACGGCAGTGCTGGACAGCAATGCCTTCCGCCTGTATCTCGTATTATTCCCTTCTTGCTTTTCGGTGTGAACCGGATTGAACAAAATACTCGAAAGAAGCTAGGCCTTTTCCATGACTCATATCTGGCTCATTTCTGCAGAGTATTTGGCGTCAGAGGATTCGAACAACATATCCATTCCGATCTGCAGAATGGCTAAAATTTGGACACCGATTTTGTAACATTGAATTCTTGTTCAACCGTATGATGTGCCTGCCGATGAAAACGCTCGAGGCTAGTCACGTCTACGTAGCATACCCAAACAAAGCGTTATTAATCGTAATAGGCGAGGAAATAACGTTGAGTGCATTTTACCGAAGTCACAATAACTCAGTTACAAAGTCAACAAAAATATAGGACGAAGACAGTCATGTGCGTCGCAGGCCGCTACCAGAAGGTCTGCGGGACGCGTGTTTGAGACCCCCGCTATAGAGACATCAAGGCGAAAGCCTTTTCACCTCCCTGGTCTCTTTGTTGAACTTTTCCATGAATATTTTCCTTGACCTTCATTAAACCATTCCTTGAATCTTCTTTTCATTTTTACGGCGACGCTGTACACGGCTAGGCGAAACCAAAATTCGTGCGTCTTATGTGTGCGAAAAATTCTGGCGAATGTGTTCCACAGAAATTGGGCAAGCTTCCCTACTCGCCACTGGTCCACTAAATATGAAGTCGTCGTCCGCGGGCAAAAACGTATGTGCCAACGAAATCGGGCAAGTCCCACTACTCACCACTGGTACACCAGTCAAAAATGAAGAAAGGAACACACGGGCGGCAAGCATCATTTAAGATTTCTGGACAATCAATAATTAAGAAATAATTTAACGAACCATCGAGATTAACGGAGTGATAAACGCCAGGGCTGAACGTTTCAGCTCAGCTGATGACAACCGTCTGTGTGGAGTGCTTCGGCGGTGTTTTTTTTTTTTCTTCAGTCGATTGTATTGATGCGACAGCGGGCTCTGCCGAAGAGCCGTCCCCCGTCCACTCTATAGTTAGATCTTTTAGGTTTAGTTTACGAATGAGCCGTTATTCTGGTTAGAGTAGACGGCAGAGCCGTCCATTGATGAAAGACTGCTCTACCATCCCATCTAACCAGAATAGTTCAGGCGTTGAGTAGAGAGAATTCCCAGAACACTAAGGCGAGCCTACTAGAATAGTCACGGCTGCGCATCATCTCGTATTGCGGACGGTGCGAAAAACGCTCACTACCCGGAAATATCAATATCGGAGCCCGTAATCAGTACACTTCGATCCTGCGCCCTTACGCTCCCTGTTTTGTGTCCACACTTCTCTCTCGAGCGCGTGTCCCAACCATATTACGCAAGTTCGAGATGCTGCTGCTAAAACCGTTCGAACCGTTGTCAACACCGCGCAATCTCGCTCGCAATCTCGGAGCGTCCCAGTTTTCACCCCGGCATCGCCTTACCAGGACAGCATAACGTCTCCCGTTTCAGATAGACGGTCCGCAGAAAGCGCCCGAGGCGACGGCAACTGCCCGACAATACCGGCCCTGCCTCCTACACCTCTGCTGCTTCATCTGCCGGGAAAGATATCCCGGGCGAGACGGGATCGCGTTCTTTGTTTTGGCGGTCCCGTTTCTCCCTTTCTCTTTCTTTTGCTTTATGCTCAAGACGTAGTTAGAGGTGACTGCCTAGACGTTGTTTTTCGTGGCCAAGTATTCCGGTTCTTCTTGCACGCGTTTCCGGATCGATTCTGCGGTGCTTCGTTTGCACCGCGTCGTATTTCGAGGGAAACTAGTACAGCCCCCTGCATCCGAGGGTGCTCCGTGAAACCAACGGCCACGTTGCACGCAATTAGGTACGCTGGCTGTGCGCGGCCAGCCAGCGTGCGCGAGATTCGCAGCGTGTCTGGAGGCAGTCACTAAGGTCTGTAAATCTCAGGCCACATCGGAACGAACGCAGCTGCTACTGTGGCAATGGCAGTCGTGGTATAACAATCCTGCCCATTAGGAAAGCTTCTGCGCCCGCATTCACAAAAACGTCTCGCGATAACAAAATTCGTAAGAGAATATTTAAGCCAATCACGACGCGCGACATAGCATTACCGAAGCCGGCCTAACCAATGGAAAAACGCAGTTTCGAAAGATAACCTTTGTGAACTCGGCCCCTGAATTTCGCCCGCTTAACGAAGTTTTGGTATTTAAACACTAGTGGACGCCGTACGTCGTAGTGAAGCGAGGAGTGACATTGACGTCATCTAGTCTCATTTAGTACGGCTGGTCGCGAACAGTGTGTTTGCGCCTCAACAGCTAACACGAGGCCAAGGCTCAACAGCGATGCACGGTTTTATTCCAACAGAAAGAGGCAGGGGGGGGGGGAGGTATGTGTCAATATCGCCGCGGGCGCATGGGTCGCGCCGACACAAGAGCTGTCCACACGTCAGAGGCAGACAGACTTGGAGGCCCTACCCGGTATTACACGTGTACACACACGCTCGACACGTGGGACAATGACATGAACAGTTTGCCACAGTTTCGCAGAGCAGACTTTTTTCCGGGCACCACAATCACTTTTTTCTAGAACAAAAAAAGTTCGAGCCCTCAGGTCGTCTTAGATTTTGTTCCTTTGCTTGGGGTGAAAGAATGCGAGCACTTCAAGCACGTTGCTGTATTCAGTGAGGTTTTCTATTGCAACACTAAACGCAATACGCTTTGAATGAGGTGCGCCTTTGTTCGGCGTGTTGAGGTTCCAGGAATGGCCTCAGGCGACCACGCTCCCTCGAATGTCTCAATGTCTGCTGGCAATTTTGCCATATTTCTTTTTTTCGTTTTGCTTTCTTCAAGAAGAAAGATCAAGATCTTAAGAGCGCTACCTTGTTTCTTTCTTCATAGTAGCAGAGAATTTTTCTAGCATACCAGGCACAGTAGCATGTGTAATGTAAATATAATTACAAAGTAAACGCGCGTACATCCAACTCTGAATAAACATATCTCAATGTAAGCATTCGTTTTGCATATTTAGGTAGTCATATTCATTCACCATGGCAGTAACACACTTCGATAATACTACTAATAAGAACTGTGGGAGTTTTACGGCCCGAAACCGCGATAGGATTAGGAGAGACGCCGTAGTGGAGGGCTCCTGAAATTTCTACCATCTGGGTTTTTTAGCGTGCCCCTGAATTTAAGTACATGTGCCTGTAGCGCTTCGCCTCCATCGAAATACGGCCGCCGCGGCCGGGATTCGATCCCGCGACCTTCGGGTTAGCAGTTGAGCACTATAATCACTAGAGCACGGTGGTGGGTCAGTAACATACATCGAATCTTCGTCAAGTGGAAATTACCTGTTTTTAACGCGATAGCGATAAAGAGCCCTTGTCGCATAAACTGCGCCGTCGATGTCGGTGGTGTTGATCACTAGCGAAAAATCGGCGTTGTCTAAGAGCAAAAAATCACGATGTATGCAAATGATGCAAATCATGGGTTCGAGGAGGAATCGAACCCAGGCCTTCCGCATGGCAATCTGGTGTTCTACCAAAGAGCCATGCCAGTGCTTGAGACAGCTTCGAAAACAAAAACAATATACAGACGTCATGTGCTGCGAGAAGCGACGTTAACACATGTAATACTGCGTGGCATAGGTGTAAATCGCACCAGGCGTCACACTATGTGAATTGTACAACAACGCGTCGGTGGTTTACATGTCCGCCCACTACAAGACGCTTTGGCATAATCAGTCATCAGACGCAGCATAAAAAAATGTGCAGCTGCGCAGGTGTATGTATTACCTTATGTGAAAACTGCGCGAAGAACGCAGACAAAGGGAGAAACGGGCGACACAAGCGCATACTAATACCCTTGTTACACAGGCAAGTTAACCGCAGTTACGACCAACTGCGGTTAACCGCGTTGAACCACGGTTAGCGCCAACCACGGTTCGCCGATGTTACACGGCGCACAAGCATCCTCGGTTAAAGCGGACTCGCTTTGGCGTGAATGGCTCTGCATCTGGCGGCAGTCCGGCGTTCAACTCGGCTGCTATTGCCGCGTCCACTTTCGCATTCCTTGAGGTGCTCTGTAGACGACGCATATTGTTTTCTCAAAGCCTAATCAGGCTTTCCGTGGTTCGTGTAAGCCACTTCGTTCGTTTTTCACGAACGCTCGCGGCGTGCACACATCCTCCATGAACGCCGCCATTTTCTCGGTTAACTACCAAACCGAGGTCGCCAAGCTCGGTTTGGTACAACCGCAGTTAGCGGCATAACCGCGGTTTCGCATACCGTGTAACATAAGCGAACCGCGGTTACACTAACCTAGGTTTAGGCTGTCTGTGTAACAAGGGTATAACAAGTTGTTAGTATTCGCTTGTGTCGTCCGTTTCTCCCTTTGTCTACGTTCTTCGCGCAGTTTTCGCATAATGCATTACCAACTCGCCCAACAGTCTGTTCTTCTAAGTTGTATTACCTTACTTACAGACACGTAGTGGGTACTTCGCCCATTCGCAAAATGATGAATCATGTCTGTCGGTATAAGGCTTAAGCATAGGTTCGAGTTACATTTCCTGTAAAGCGCACTTTGCCTCACGTATCGTGATGATGTGGCGAAAGCAACGTTCACCGCAAGTAGGGGAACCATTTCGACGAGTTGGTCTATCATTCCGCGTATTTATCCTGCACAAAGCAGTTGCTTAAAGCTTCTCCCTTTTTTTATCCGCCCACTTTGAAAAGTATTGAATGTGAGAGAAAGAGCGAGAGAAATGGTACGTGAAACCTATCCCGCAGAGCGTAGAATTACGCCAGATATTTATTTTTTTCGTTTTGTAAAAAAAAAAAAAAAAAGAGGGGGAGGGGAGCCGCGCACCTGAATTGATGCAGTCTCTCGTCAGTTGCAGCTGACCTTGAAAAAGGCATTGAGTTAAGAACAGTGACACCCGATATTCTTGAACCCGAATAGAGCAAAATACCTGAAAAATTGGAGATGCGACGCACATCTTTACGCATGCTACCCACGCACATCATGGTGCGTTTCACGAGAGATGTTACGCAGCACATCTACCCCTCTTCAGAGCACAGTTAGGCATGTGTACAGTGCCGTTAATATGAAGCAGCGCTTAAGTAACGCACGATTGCAATCCCTTTCACGAAACTGCTGTAGTTTGTTGATGCCCTACGTACGCTCAGCCTTCAAGTAAATGTCGCAGAAGCTTCACTTGGTTCGAGTCACCGCAGCTAAATTTTAGGAAAGCAGGCCGAAAGCGAACCGCCACGAACATACAGTGTTTATTTGACGCGATAGCGTTGAAGAGCTCGTTACGAAGGAGTTCCGCCATTGGCGTCTGTGCCGGAGTTGACGGCGGTGTTATTAGTTGTGAGTAAAAAATTAGTGTTTTTCGTGAGCGAAAATTGGAGTTGATGCAAATAAATAAATAAAACAATATTTTCGGTCAGAGTGAGAATCCAACCCAGGCCTGCTGCGCGGCAAGCAGGTATTCTACCATGAAACCACGCCAGAGCTTGAAACTGCTTCGTAAAAAAACCCTATAAGAATGTGATGTAGTGGGAGTAGTCTCTTTAACGCACGTATACTGCGTGGCAGAATTGTAGAATTGCGCAAGGCGTCAAAACATGTTAGTTGCGCAATTATTGGGTGGCTTAAATCCGCTCACCCATTACAAAGTGTCCAGATGCGCAGGTGCGCGTGGCACCTTACGGACGCGTAGTGGATCCTTCGCCAATTTGCAAAGGCAAGAATTATGGCGTAGTGGGCACTTCGCAACTGTGCCTGCAATAGGCATTCTAGGATAGTTTCAAACGGCCAACGCTACGCGTACAAACGTTCCTTTCCTCCCGGCACGCTTGAAGGCGATACGCACAAGGCCCGATTACGCTACTTGCGTTCTACTCTTGAAGGCGAAGCTCAAGCGTCCTCCGAGTTTTTCTCCCAGAAGCCGAATTGTCTCGTTGTTTCTTGTTTGCACGTATTCATTATTTACAGTGTAACGGTACACATTGTCCCCACATGGTTATTTCTACTTCTTCACAGCCTTTCCAAGGCGTAGAATAAGTATTTCCCTTATTGTGAATAATGCAAGATAGAGAGCAAACTCATCGACGCTTGAAAGGTTTTCCGTCCATCAAAAGCTCGCACATTTCTTTGGGTGTCCCGTTTTCATATTTTCCTGTATTGCAACAATATTGTGCCAATCCCTTTATGCTTCACCACTGGTACGAACAATGCATCGTCCACATTTATTCCAACAATAAAGCCGGTAACGTGGGACGCACCTGCTCAACCTCGCAGACAATTGCCTCGACTTCTAATTGCCGCGCGCTTACGAGCTTTACGCGTAGCTGCGACGGAGAAACTTTATAAGTTATACGTCAGTACGCTGCGCTTGAATATGAATTGTCCCATTATAATATTTAAGTCCTCTGTAACGAATCGTATTACCTGCCCGAAGATTCAAACCAAGAAAAAAAGAAAACTAGCACAGCGGAAGTTCATTGAGACGGTTTCTGCGGTGAGGGCACAGTTCCAACGTTCCGATTAACCAGCGTTACAGGTATGGCAGCGTAAAATGACGAAATGAACGTGACTGAGTTTGCTTGCGAGCTCTGCGCGTGCCCTCCTGCGAGTTAGTGATATTTCCGAAAAGTATCGCGCGTGACATTTCACAATAGCCCTAACGAATTGCCGAGCCGATGTTTCGGTCAGCTTCGGGCCATTAGTATGTAAAGTTGACAAGAGGCGTGGGGCTGGTTGCATTAAAAGTTTACGAACCACTGGGTAGCTATTGGCGAAGTTTGCGGGGCCTGCTGCAATCAACATCGCTCGACAGTAACAATCTCCACACGCTACACAGCGCGTGGAAACCCCGGGTCAACGCCGCCACTGTACTCATTACGCGACAGGAAATCTCCGTGATGGTTTAACGTAGAAACTTGTAATTAGGTATACATTAGAGCTATTCGAAAAGACCTCATTAAGCTACATGTATTGCAAACTGCGAACTGAAATAACAGCTTCCAACTAAAAATTTAAGAACTGTGACACGTTTGCGATGTTTACGTTTGAACAGAACTTGTCTGGCTCCCTCTCTGATGTGGCTTTCTTTTTTTTTCTCGTGAGTAGGGATGAAAAAAAGAGGGGTGGGGAGGAGGGGGGGGGGCGGCGGACGCGAACGATGAGACAGATTAGTTATTCCCTTTCTGTCGCCGGCTCGCATATGTAATAAACATTTTAAAACTATAATTTGGACAAACTGGAGTATATCGCTTATCAAATACGAAATTATTGTTCTTGCAGCCTCCGCTCTTAGCTATTGTAAAATGGAAGGTTTGCTTCGCCGCTAAAGAAAGAAATTTTTTTTTTGGCCCTGAGGTTTTGAGAATCGGGACCCTCCCACCTCGTATAGCGAAATCACCAAGCATTTTTACCTGGGGCGGAGACAGTACCCTCCACCACACAGAAAATTAAGCAGACCACAGGCTCTGACACTCAGGCTACTTCAGGTCGGGGCGTGCCCTAACCCCGCGCTATTGCACAAGATCTATCCTGAAATACAGCCAACTAATGCATGTGCATTATGCGCAGATATCGCTAATCTCGAACACATGCTCTGGCGGTGCCCCGCGTTACACGGCGGCGAAGTCATCACGCCGTCAAAATGGGAAGATGCTATTACAAGCTCCGGACTCGAAGCACAAGTATGGGCAGTCCAACGGGCCCGCGACGCAGCAGAGAGACTTAGCCTTTCTGTTCCGACGTGGGAGCGGCCCGCAACGTGCCCGGGCGCGTTCCGAGGGACCGAAATAAAGTTTATTCATCCATCCATCCCTTCTAAACTCTCTTTTAATTAAAGTGATTATACGTCGCTTTCGCTCTTTCATCACCAGTTTTTTTTTATTCTGCTTTATAAAACGGATTACATCAGATTTTTTTCAAATACTGGGCCAATCGACCCTGTCAGTCACTTATGCTGGGAAAACAAACAGTAACTCCGCGCGGCATGGCAACGAAAATATTTCCGCATTTACAACTGCTAAAACTACGTCAACCATCTTTCGGACACCTTCTCGGAAGTTGTCACGATTATCACATTATTTGTTCAGCATAAGAACTTCCTCCAATGACGACTCTATCTGCTTTTACTTAGGGTTGAGCTCATTCCGTGTGAGCTGTTCTGCTGTGCTCAAGGTATTCATCGTCGCCGGGCCCGTCATAATAAATCGTCATCGTTGACATTGTATTTGCAACTAATATATTTGTCGTAGTGCACGCGGCTGTGAGTTTAGTTGTCGCCTGACTTGTTACTTGCTGTTCCGTGAAGCAACTGGGAGCTAATAAGTTTGCTCAGTCGGTACAACGCGGGAGTAAAAGCGATCGATATTGCTACTAAAGCTTTCATAACTTATTCAATGTTTCATTCTGGCAGGACGTCTAGAATCTATCGATTATTTCCGCCTGAAGTTCGGCCGACACGTATACCGTGAAAGGTTGGCGTAGCCGCGCCTGAGATTTGCAAGGTAATCGATGTGCGAAAAGCAGCGAGAACCGGGAAACAAGAAAAAGCTGACGACAGCCGAAGGAGTTTCCAGGACGTTTGCACGGGTCTGCATGAAACACAAATTAATAATCACTTGTAGTACACTTCAGGTTCATACGCAGACTTTCGTTTTCTTTGGTGCATATACAATATATAATGCTCAATCGATCGGATTCTCATAACCTTGGTTTCCTGACTTCGTGTTCGATGCGTGGGCGTGAAATGCAACTATAAAGGATAAAAACCGTGCCGTAAGATGCTTGGAATTTCTAAGAGCATGCAGGTGACATTCCGTTGCTACTTCAACAGGAAAAAAAATTTATGCAGTTGCGCTCAACGTGAAAGCTGTAGGAAGTGCGGAGCAGTGCTTCGCCTGTCCTTCAGCGACGACCTCAAGGAGCGTGTGTTCAGGAGCTAGTTGGAAAGACATTATTAGGCGAACTTGAACAGCGCCTGGAACGAGACACCAGAGTAGACATAGACAGGACGAACGCAGCCTGTGAGCGTTGGTGAAGGATCTGCGTTCCTTCAGCGGCGCTCGCATTCACGGACAAGCGCGCCCTAGCGTTCCAACCGTGTAACCTGCTAGGCCTCCATGGCGGGAAAGAAAACCATTTGTGATGCAGTGGTGTCACCTCCCCTCCTCCTTTCCCTCCTACTATCTCTCTCACATCACTCATCCTCATTTCTTTTAGATGCGAAGCATCTCTTGCTCGGGGGTATGTCCCGCGGCATGGTAGTCCGCACTCACACTACGCATGCGCAACTCTCCTCCTTCCCTCTCTCCAACAGCTGCGCGTTACTCTCTCCACTTCTCTCCCAGCAGCTGCTTGCGCTTCTCCTACGTTCTTGCTTCTGCTTTCGCGGCGCATGCGCTACTCTCCTCCTCTAGTCTCCTCTCCTTCAAGTGGTAGAGCGCTGCGCGCGTTCTTGCTTCGGTTGACTCCTCTGAAATGCGGGCTCGACATGCCGAAATTCTCTCCTGCGCAGCGCCGCGATGAGCGCCAGCGCATGCGCGTCCCCTCCCCTCTCTCCCTCTCCTACGCTGCCTCCCTCTCGCGCACCTGTAGACCGCGTTCCCCGCTCACCCTGTGAGAATTAACGGCCAGGCTAGAGGGAAGACACGACGAGCGTAGTGTTCCTCTTCGCGTTCCACGACGCGAGGTCGGTAGCATGCCCAACGAACGCCAACGGAACGCGATCGTGCAAGTGCTCCGGCTTCGCATCGCCTCATGGTCCCCTTTAGAGGGAGATGGTGTAATTTTTTTACGTCTCACTGTTACACTATACTATAGACGACTATACTATGCTCCACCCTCTCCCCTCCTCACAATCATTTCCCTTTCCCGCACCCTTACTATACCATACTACACATGGATATGCTATCCATGGTTTTGCCTGCGCATAGCAGAGCATAGCATGCCAGTAGTAGAGCATAGCATGCCATACACGGCTATGCTATGCTCTGCCCTCTCCCTTCCTCCTTTCGTTCCTCCACATCCTCACTTACCTTTCCCACCCCCTTGCTAGAATTAGCTATTTTATACGTGGTTTTGCCTGCGTGACGCGAAGCGACGACAGGAGATGACAGGGTATGATGAAAGCATACTCCCTTGCTCCCTTTCTTCCTCCTCATCCTCACTTTCCTTTCCCACCCCCTTGCTATACATGGCTATGCTATAGGTGACTGTGCTATACATGGTTCTGCCGGCCTAACGCCACACATAACTGTTAGGTTCTACCCTCGCCCCTTCTCTTTCCCTCCTCCTCACCCTCAGTTCCCTTTCCTACCCCTTGCCGCACGCGGCTATGCTGTGCATTGTTCTGTCTACGTGGTGCCATACATGGCTGCGTTCTGCTTTACCCTCTCCCTTCCTCCAGTATATCCTCCTCATCCTCACTTCTTTTTCCCACCTCCTTGCTATACACGGCTATGCTATACATGGTACCGCCTGCCTATTGCCGTAGATGACTATGTTATGCTTTACACTTTCCCTTCCACCTTTCCTTCCTTCTCACCTGCACATAACTCCGTCTCACCCTCACTTCCCTTTCCCACCACCTTGCTATACACGGCTATGCTATGCATAGTTCTATTTGCCTAACGCCATACATGACTACGCTATGCTATACCCTCTCTCTTCTTTGCCATCCTCCTCACCCTCACTTCCCTGTCCCGCCCCTTGCTATACATGGCTATGATTTACATAATTTTGCCTGCCAGACGCCATACATGGCTATCCTATGCTTGACCCTCTGCCTTCCTCCTATTTATCCTCCTCACCCTCAAATCACTCCTCCTCACCATCACTTCTCTTTCACGCCTCCCTGCTACACATGGCTAGGTTATGCATGATAGCGCCTGCCTAATGCCATACATGACTATGCTATGCTTTACCCTCTCATTTACTCCTTTCCATCCTCCTCACCCTCAAATCACTCCTCCTCATCCTCACTTCCCGCCCCTTTGCTATACATGGCTTGGCTATACATAATACCTCCTGCCTAATGCCATATACGACTATGCTACGTTTACCCTCTCTCTTCTTCCTTTCCATCCTCCTCACCCTTATAACATTCCTCACGCTCACTTCCTTTTCCTGCCCCCTTGCTATACATGGTTATGCTGTAGACTATTTTACGGACGGGTTTCGGTGCCGCCATGCTGGGCTGTTAACCTTGCCGTGTTTTACCTTGAACAACTAAGCGAACAACGCTACGGTGGGCGTATACACATGAAAACTGTTGGATTGGTGCATTCGGCGTTTCCTGGCTTTATCAGTTCGCGTCACGGGATACAAAGTAAGAAAACATTCGTTTAACAGCCCATTATGGCGTCGCCCATATGCCTTAGGTAACATAGTCTATACACTGTTTTGCGTGATTGACGCCAAGCGGCGACATAAGATGACACCGTACGATCGCAGCATATCACCTTTCTCCTTTCCCTTCTCCTCACCCTCAGATCGCTTCTCACCCTCAGATCGCCTCGCTTCCTTGTCCCGCCCCCTTGCTACACATGGCTATGTTATACGTGGTTTTGCCTGAGTTACGCCAAGTGACGACGACAGCGTACGACAGCATATGACAGCGCGGGCCCCTAAAGTGTACCGCTTTTAAAAACGACAAATATGTAAAGAATGAAGAAGGCGCCGTATACGTGCGTGTACAAACATGAACAAAATGAAGACTACAGTGCCTGCCGATTCTTGAGCAAGAACAAACATGATATTGCACTCGCAGAACGAGAGCCTTTAAAAAAAGACAGTGACACTGCATTTCGAAGAGAACTGATATGCAGGAGTGTGTAAGCGCAGGGCGAGTGAGATGATGAGGAGGAGCTAGTGACGTTTCGCCTCAGTCATCAACTTCTTGCGCTGCTGACATCACAGACAGAATGAACGAAAGCTTTTACGATGCTATGTTCAGTGCAATTTGGCACGAGTAAGCTAAACTCATAAAGTATCAAGGGACTCCATTTGATTCCCCATACGCTCCTATCGCAGCTTCAGCTGCTGGATGAAGAAGGAGGCATGTGAAGTTGGCACACAGGTAAACATTTCACTCTCTTAGTGACTGAATCACCTGTGAGCGACAGCGATGAACAATCGTTCAACAGGAGTCAACGGTTCGACAAGTTGACTCGTATTCGTCAAGGCAGCAACCTTAACCTCCGACACAACTCGTTAATACAGTAAGAACATAAAACATATGATAACTGATTTTTTAGCCAGGAAATTAATCGCACATTCCGAGAACCGCTTCTTAAAGGGGCCCTGCAACACCTTTCTTAGTTATATTGGAATAGTCTCATTATTGACGTATGACTCTTCACGAGTCATATGCCGCAAAAATTTTTCGAATCCGTCGAGTCTAAGTGGTGTTACCAAATTATAGAGATCACGTTCCGCAGCTTTCTCCCTCAACTCAACGCCGCGAGCGCGCGGAAAGATAGGCAGCGAATCGAGGGAGGCAGCGCAGAGGAGCGAGGCTCCGCCCAAGAGCGCCGGCGGAGTTTTTTTCTTCATTTTTTTCTCTCTGACGTCTGGGTGCACACCACGTGTCTGTGCCGCACTTCGGTCGGCTTGCGTCGTTCTCGTCGAGCGGAGCCGATATCGCGCGTGCTTGAAAACTGCGCGTCGGTTTGGTAATGTTGGGTGTGCACCTCGAACGCCGTAGTGTTTTCATCGCTCTGCCAACCATGGAAAGCAAACCTGCGCGCGTCGTTTGGAACGAATGACAGCTTGAGATCGGTTCGGCCCATACTCCGATACACCGCCTCGTAAGACGGCACTGGCAGACGACCCCCGAAGCGCCGCCATTACCGGACGCCCGCATTGTTATCGGAGGACACGCTGCGCCCGTGCCTCGGTCGGTCGTGAGAACGTGCCGACGATGCAGTTCTCAGCTGACGAGGCAACACTCGAACGGCTGCCACTCTCAACGGAACCGGCGATGGTCAAAAGCACAGAAATATTCACGTTTTCGCACTGCGCATGGCGAAGAAAACGGAATCCACGCAACTACGAGCAGGCGAGCTGTCCGGTGAGACCGGAAGTGCTAATATTAATGTTTGTTCGGTGTTTTTAACGCGATAACAGAATATAAACATACATATTATCTACTTATTGAACTCAAAATTAACAACGAAAGTAATAATGAGGGTGTTATCGTGATTATAACATCAGCCAATGGTGGAACTGCCGACAATCGCGTCATATTTTGCGGACTAATACATCATTTGTCGAGAGAAGAGGGAGCGATTTTCAGCTGACTTTGAGAATTTATTGTAAATTCCAGGCCGTGCGCATCGCTGTAATATTTGGTTCGCGTGTTCTCGGGAGCCTCGACTACCGATCGGCAGTGCTTTTTGAGCATGCTCGAAAAGTGTTGCAGGGCCCCTTTAATACGCAGCAACAGACAGCCAGGTCGCTTCTAGCTTCTACGAAAGAATCTTAAGCCCCCCCCCCCCCCATAGAAAAATTACCACAGAAATCCCAGGCAGACCGTACCCAACAACAACACATCTACTAAGCTGCTATCAAAATTTCTAAATCATTTTTCGAATATATCATCCACCCTTCCAGTCTTTGTTCAGGATACACCTCACTTCCTTTGGATTATAGGTTCCCCTGACCAAACACAAACGCTTCCAGATCAGGCCATTCTGGTAACCTTAGATGTCTGCTCCTTGTATACGAATGTACCTATCACTGAAAAGATTGAACCGCTCTCGAAGTCACTCAAGGAAAGCATCCAAATATACGTATAATGTTAAAGTGTACGTCTCTTTATTACAAGTAGTCTTTACACATAATTATTTTGAATTTGATTCTACAGAATACCTACATACGTTTGGCACTAGTATGGGAACTCCTTTCGCACCAACGCACGCCAACATTTTAGGGATAGTTAGAATCGGAGCTCTTGAAATTATCTCGGCCAAATTCTTGCACAGATCACCGCTACGTAGACACATATTTATTATTTTGAAACATGACATAAGTTCACTAAAGACATTCACTAACCACTTTAACAAATTTCACCGAGGTATTAAATTTCCCATGCACCATTGTTCTAGAGAAATTAACTTCCTCGACATGACGGCATCCACTGAAAGAGGAATATTAAAGGCGACGTTCTACAGAAAGCCAACAGATAGCCTACAGTACCTAGATTATACACCGGTCATCCCCCGCGACATTGTAAGTAAAGAATATTTGTCGGACAGGCGAGGCGTATAAAAATGATCTATTCGCTGCCTTGACGAAGACGTGTCAAAGCGTTGGCTCCAGCGAGATCCTCTGTTCAACGATTGCTCATCTCTTCGAGCCTATATTCCTCTTCCCCTGAACATCTCTCTTGTACAAACGACAGGTATCACAGCCGAAGTGCAAACACTGACAAGCGCCCACCGCTGTCCACTGAATTCGATAAACGTTTACGCGTAGGTGCTAACATCAGTCCTGTATGCGCTTTTGGTGCTTCCCGTGTCAGATATTAAAAAAGTGTTAAATAAAACAAAAAGCAAAATAAAGATAAGAGAACCCTAACGCTTCACTCCTCCATTCCCTACGTGTCGGCGCAAAGTGCAGAAGCAGATTTTTCAGTATCTGTTGCAGGTAATTGCATTCGTCCATTAGTGCAGTGTCATGTGCCTGTAATGTTGATTCAGGTTGATGGAACAGGCGGCTGGCCACCACAGCAGCGGAAATGCGCGCCTGTTTGCGGGAGAGATTCCGTGCACGATGCGAATGTTGAGTGTCAACAAGACTCATCTGTACGTCGTCCGTGGAAAAGAAAAAAGGATGTAACCAAGCCGATATAGTACGGGCTTGGAAACCATTAAGCTGCCCGAAACGGGAAGAAATACTTCTATGACAACAAATGCCAGCGGTCTGCCGCTAAATTCATAACATTAACGTCCAAGCACTACTCTGTATGTGGAATTAACGTTTCAGTTTTCCTTAAGACTTTTTCTAGGCAAGTCTGTGACATTATGTGCAAAACCTGGCAGTCAATGACAATCTCAAAACGAAAGCTGCCATCTAAAAGCTGTCATTGTTTTCGTTTTCTTATTGTAACGTTACGCCATATCAAGCAGGAAGTGCTAATGTGCCGTAGGCGGAATGGCGCGAAAGTACTGAAACACGCAGCTGATCGCGCGTCAAGAACCGGAAGCCGTCCGTAGCGATTACAAAACGGCACGCCAAATCATGCGTTGAGCAAGTCGCTTCGCACGTGTGATTAAATGTTATCAGGTAGTGTTTTCTAGCTGTGTTGACATGGAAGTGTCTGGCTGCCTTTGTTTTTCGAACAGCGAGCACGAAGGCTTCCACAATTACTACGTCGCTTTAATAAAACATGGACTGATAAAGATATCAGTAAGTAAGGCCAAATTGCGAAAAGAGCGCGGAGGGAGGGGGGAACCATTTACTTCAACTTGCACAATTGCCCATGTGCCTGTTAACGTACATCATAATATATTAAAGCACGGTTCAACAGCAGGAAATAGTTACGAAGGAAGCATCAAAGCGGACAGCCACAGATAATTTGAAAGCCTTCGACTATTTTAGGGCGTTATAAAAGTCAGCTCATTTAACGTGCACGATGGTCACAGTAGCGCAGGCGTTATTTCAAATTATAATTTCTGTGGTGTTACGTGCCAGAACCAATATATAATTTCGAGGCACGCCGTAGTGGAGGGCTCCCGAAATTTCGACCATCTTGAGTTCTTTGACGTGCACTGATATCGCCCAACACACGGGCCTCTAGCATTTCGCCTCCGTTTAAATGCGGCTGCCGCGGCCGAGATCGGACCCGCGACCTTCAGGTCAGCAGCCGAGCACCGTAACCACTGTACCACCGCGGTGGACAGGCGTTATTTCTAGCGTCGTCGTTTCCGTGTCTTACAGAGTTCCGAACGCGTTTTCTGCACTCTGTGAAGACCTCCACTACTTCCAGTAATGAAAAGCATCCATTTTTATTCCTTCAGTCGCTTTACGAGGGAAACGATCAACCTAATCACATGAAGGTACAGGATATGTGACACACCCACGAAATCGACAGAGGTTTGATGGGCGTGTCACATAGCCTACAAAAGCAATGTTGCGAGCACCTAAAGTGAGACCATGTCAGAACTCGATGACATTATGTCAAGTTAAAGTAACGAGAGGTCGGATTTCAACGGGTAACACAAGGCAAGCTGTCGGTATTCCTCCAATCATAAAAGAAAGGTAACGGTATTGCACAAAATGGAAAAGGCTACTGCGTCACGCAATGGCGTGCCAACGTCAGTGCACACCCGAGGAGGTGGTCAGGTCCACGGCGTGGAAAAGCTGCAGGTTAAAACGACAGCACAATGTCTTCAATTGCGCAAGTACAGCACGGGGTGGTTGTCGGTAACGACTAACTCCGCCTAATCGTCTACTCTCGTATCGAAATAACGTCAGCTTGATAATGTGCAGTGGGGACAAATGCGATCATTAATTTGACAATGCTTGTACCCCCGTCCATCTCCGTCCGAGCAGGAACTACAACCGCAAAATAAATCGTTGTCGCTGCATTACCTGGGTCTGGAAGACCAGCCAGAGCTGGTGCACAGGATAGAGGGCGCAGTTATAGGCTCCACGACATTTCTGGACCTGGGATGCGACCCACCATGGGCGAGGAGCATTCTCCCCTTTGTTTCCCTCTCAAGCTTATTCATTTCTCTACTTCTCTTATTAGGCCTGTAATGCTTGGATAGAAAATAATCCTTCATACGTCTTGGCCATTCTGCACCAAGTCTGTCATCATTACCGCCGTTCCAAGAACAGACAAACTTTGTTTCGGCGTCGTGGAAGCAGCGCCATTGGAAACGAACGACCGGCCCACTTACGCAGGAGTTAAGCCCGATGGTCGCTGTAAGCCCTTTACCTTAAGCCCCTTAAGCCCCTCTGAGAGCATCAGTGTTTGCTGGTCCAGGAGAATTATTGCTTAGGCTACTGCACATGTAGGTATATGCTTCGGACACAGCTTTTGCCCATAAAAAGGCTATGTTGGAATGGTATGATATCAAGCATACTGGGCGAAGCAACAAGATTAAGATATGTCTCGCTGCCATCTTTACGGTGCGGTGACGGAGTGCCCTTGTTACCTCTAAAGCCTACGGTGTTTGACCACATGATCCCGGGGCTCATCTTCCAAGAGGGCATGCGATCCGCTAAAAGCCCTCTTCAAAACCTTCATATATCATGGTGCTATATTTTGTGAGAACACACCTACGTAGTTAATCTCCTGCCATTTCATGTAGGTCATTTCCTACCACGTGACACGGTGCAAGCCGCGATATTATAGTGGTGCTGTTCGCATCATACGATTGGTGACTAGAATCGGCTATCATCCGGGGTTGTACACGCTGCTGATAATGGCAGAATCGCTGTGGAAACGAAACTTGCTAAGGTTGAAGACTGAGCGTGTCGGAATAGCATCACTACATTGTATAGCGCAACTAATTGACGGGATAATCTGTTGTGTGTGCATCTTTCTTGTGCCCCGTCGATTAGTTGCGATATACAATCTACAGTGATCGTTGTGGAGCTTTGAATGTGTTCGCTCGCTTGTGTGCATTGAAAGTAATACTGCCCTCTTACTTGTATTCTATGCTCGTCAATTTTAATATATCGCTTCCACGTTTGTTATTTATTTCATGTAACCCCCCGCCCCATCCATTGCTGTACTACACTCAGGTGCTGTAAGTGAAATGAATATATAACTGAGAAATGCTGAACCCACAAAAAAACTAAGTATGCCTAACAATCGTAGAGAAACTGCGTTTTTCTCTGCCTCTGCCTACATTTCAAGAGCAGTACGAGTACAGCACTTTGTATTGTGTGCGCGCGCGCGCACGCGCACGCGCGCGCGTGTGTGTGTGTGTGTGTGTGTGTGTGTGTGTGTGTGTGTGTGTGTGTGGTGTGTGTGTGTGTGTGTGTGTGTGTGTGTGTGTGTGTGTGTGTGTGTGTGTGTGTGTGTGTGTGCGCGTGCGTGCGTGCGTGCGTGCGTGCGTGCGTGCGTGCGTGCGTGTGCGTGTGCGTGTGAATAAAAAATAAGGGATTGTGGTAAAACATGTGCACTGCAGCAGCTACAAAAGCACACGAAAAGATTGTGAGCAGCATTACGACTGATGCTAAAAATATTTCCTCAAGATCAAAGCAACATGCCCGTCAATGGAAAACAAAAGCAGCTTGAAAATAGAAACGTATGATCAACACTGAAACCGTACAGAGCAAAGAGACGTATAAAACAAATGACGCAGAAACAGTAACGGAAGGATAATGCTAAACTAATCACACTACCAACTTCAACACACTACAAAGAAGGCTCAGACATATTAGAGCAAATACCTCAATACGTGAAACCGTTAGGAACTCGGTCAAGTTAGTTCGGTAGAATAATTTAGGCAGAGGGTTTTTAAATATTCAGGCATATAATTTCTCAAGTTATGTACGCCATTTCCATCGTATACGCAGCTGCACTTGATTAGCGAACGAGCGTGGCAAAACAGAGCTCTGGCGCAATCGCGATGCCAACCTATTTGTAACCTCTTTCACACTTCACTGTCCCCGTCACAATGCACCGCACTTGAGATTCGCAGTCGCACGCAACGCTAGATATATAAGCCTCGAAGGCTGGCGCTTGCGCATTTATTTCCGGGCCAAGAAACAAGCGCCCTAACTGTATTGCTTTTTTTAGCGCAAAAAACGACACCACAAGAAAGAAGACGGAACACAGCGCTACTCTCAACTGACCTCAGTTGAGAGTAGCGCTGTGTTCAGTCTTCTTTCTTGTGGTGTCGTTTTTTGCGCTAAAAAAGCAATATGGATTCTCACCAACTAGCCCGCCAACGCATTTTGTTGCGCCCTAACTGTGAATGCTTTCCCGCGAGCTCGCCAACGTGTACGCAAACAGCATGGCTGTATATGAACCACAAGCTCCTTCTTTCACAGCTAAGCTTTGGGTCGGCGTTGAATGTGCGCATTCGTCTTGCGTGTGAATGCGTCTGCCCCAGACAACCGTCTCTTCCAGCATGTGTTACGAGTCCTCAGAATGAAACCAATCCACATTCTAGAGCTTAACTAAAATTCCATGATGCCTCATTCTCAAGATAACTCCGAATCTGTGTGCACTTGAGCGGCTTAGAATGCAAACTGTGAGGATGATAAGTAGTTCCAGTTTTCAACGTTATATCTCAGCGTGCTAAAGCTGAGACATTTTCAAGCAAATCCCGAGTCCAGCAGTTCCCACCTTGTTGGATAACGAATGTGTGTGTGTGTGTGTGTGTGTGTGTGTGTGTGTTGTGTGTGTGTGTGTGGTGTGTGGTGTGTGTGTGTGTGTGTGTGTGTGTGTGTGTGTGTGTGTGGTGTGTGTGTGTGTGTGTGGTGTGTGTTTGTGTGTGTGTGTGTGTGTGTGTGTGTGTGTGTGGTGTGTGTGTGTGTGTGTGTGTGTGTGTGTGTGGTGTGTGTGTGTGTGGTGTGTGTGTGTGTGTGTGGTGTGTGTGTGTGTGTGTGTGTGTGTGTGTGTGTGTGTGTGTGTACTTACGCCACTAAGGATGACGATAACAAAGCTTTGTGACTACTTTGTCAGCGAAGAAATCCGTCACACAATAACGATTTCGACATCATTGTACAAAAATATTTCATGGATGCCTGAGCGTAGACGACAACCGCAGTGGCTTATAGCAACAGTGATACGAGAGCGAGGATCAAGCAACCAAAAAGACTGGTGCCATAAGCCTAAACCAGCGCCTTAGACCGCTCGGCCACGCTACCGACTCCACTTAAATTTGATAACGCAAATTTCAGTAAGCAGAGCAAATGACCACGTAAATAAGCAAAAGATTTCCTGTCACCGGTGGGATTCGAACCCTCGCCTCCGGAGAGACTGGTGCCTTAAACCAGCGCCTTAGACCGCTCGGCCACGGTACTTTTTTTTTTCTTTATTGCTTTTTACAACCACAACCAAAATGATCACATACAGAATATATACATTTTATAAAAACACTAGCTTAGCTTGGCCAGCGCGTATGCTTTAAAAAGGCTTCACAGAAGCCAGTTGATCAAGTACAGGTAGCTACTCTGGAGGTTCAGGCTGTGCATTGAACAAGTATCGTGTGTACAACATACTCTCAACAAAATAGTCCCTTGCTGAGTGAGCCTCTATATGAGCATGTCGGATATCCATTCTTGTCTTCCATACGCTATGCATGTAAAGCAACATTAGCATGTCACTCGGCACTTCCCCTGTACCTGCACATGAAAGAAAGCGAATTCCGAAAGCACTAATAGGTAATTCTTTTTTTAGTGTCCGTTGTAGCACATCCCACAAGAATACAGCATCGTGGCAATCGAGGAAAATATGCTCTATCGTTTCTGGTTTCCCGCATATTAAACAGTTCACTGACCAGGGTACAAACAGTCCTTTGCTTTGTAACCATGGCAATACGAGTGCCGGTATGCACCTGAAAAAAGAAAGTTTTGACTGAGGGTCTTACCGGCATTCTTTTAACACGCTTTATCACATCGCGCTCAGGACCCAGCCTGTACGGAGCTCGATATAATGGTACTGGCAAAAACACATCCCGAAGATCACGATACAGTTTCTTTTTGGTGACATCAGACAAGTATTCATAAGAAAATCTTTCCTTGAGCAGGCGTGTATACGAAACAACCTCACGCAAATAAGGACTCAGCGGTCCAGCTTCAAAAGAAAAGAACGACACAACAAAATCGGGTAGGGGATTTTGCAATAGCGCTTGGATCACAGTTCTCAAAAAAATATCAGTTTGATCCCGAACAAAAACGAATCTGCTCACCAGCTGTTTAAGGAACAGATGCAATAGCCCTAGGCCACCATTTTTCACCTTATGAAATAAATTGCACCGGCTCGTACGCTCCCACTGCGATCCCCATATATAGGTCGCGAATACTCGGTGCATTTTCTGAACCGAAGTTCGGGTCATGGTTAACACTTGCAAAACATAAAAGACTTTGGCAATCAAAAATACATTGCAAACAGACGCTCTTGCAAACATCGAGAAATTGCGGCCACCCCACTTGTCGGTACAATTTTTGATGCGTTTGTTTTCCTCGGACCAGTACTCCGCAGCATTCCGGTAATGATCTAAAGGAACGCCAAGGTACTTTCCCGGCGTGATTTTCCAATTCATATTACAATAAACCTCAGGTGTGCTCTGCCAATTACCATGCCAAAAGCCAAAGCACTTTGGCCAACTGATTGCACTACCGGTCGTTGCGCAGAAATCTGTAGCTATTCTTACAACTTCTTGCACACTTTCTTTGTCAGTGTAGAACACGGCAATATCGTCAGCATAGGCTAATATTCTGGTTTCACTACTCAAAAACGAATACCCTCTTACACTAGGGGTTGCAAGCATACGTAAGCAAAATGGCTCCAAGTATAGCGCGAAAAGGAGAGGCGACAGAGCACATCCTTGTTTCACGCTCGAGCGCACTGGAATAGAAGCAGTTAATTCTTTATTGATTACTAACTTAGCCGTACACTCATGGTACACCATTTTAACACCTTCGGTAATAACAGATCCAACATTCGCATGCTCCAGCAATAAAAACAAAACTTCGTGTACAACTTTGTCAAACGCTTTATGCAGATCTAGCTGAATCATGGCCACGCGGTCATGCATTGCGTCACAGCATTCCAGGATACTTCTGGCTATGTGTATGTTCGTGAAGATGGTTCTGCCTTTAATACCACATGTCTGATGTGGGCCGACTAGGGACGTGATAACACTTTGGAGCCGTGTAGCTAACACCTTCATGTATATTTTATAGTCGGTGTTGGTCAGACTAATGGGCCGATAGGACTCTACTGAAATTAACTTTGCAGGATCATCAGTTTTGGGTATCAATACTACGTGAGCAGTCCTAAATGAGTGAGGTACCTGTTTCTTCTCATAGCATTCTGTGATAACTCGATGTAATGCTACTGCCATTTCTGTCTTAAAATGTTTGTATATGGCAGCACCCAGGCCGTCCGGCCCTGGTGACTTGCCGTTATTAGACCGTCTATAGCTGCTTCAATTTCCGCCACCGTAATTTCTGCTTCTATTAACTCCCTCTCAGAGTCTTCCAATCTTGGCATAAGGGCCAGAAAGTCCTCTTTGAAGCGCTTGGGGTCGTTAATTTTATTGCTCAGAAGTTCCGTGTAAAACTCAACAAACGCAAGATTTATCTCTTCACGGGCACGTGTAGTGTGATTGCGATACCGTATTTCAGTTATCTCTTTGTTTGCTGCATGTTTCTTTTCTTCACTTAGCACTCGCTTAGTGGGCGTTTCGCCCATCCACAATCGTTCAGTGCGTGCTCTTATCATTGCTCCGCGGTACTTATCTTCGTCGATGAATTCGAGCTTTGCTTTCACCTCCTTTATTTCTTTTTTGAACTTTCCCGGCGCTTCGTTTTCTACGCTTAACATGTAGTCCAGCTTACTTTGTAACTGCTTCTCTTGTTGCCTTTCCTTGTGACGTAATACACAGGCTCTTTCGATGGCAACCATCTTTACGTCACACTTAAACTGCTCCCACACCGACATGAAGTTGTTGGTTTCTAAACGAAGGGCATTTGTAAGATATTCTTTGGTTTTCGTGACAAATACTTCATCTTGCAGTAGCTTTTCATTAAATTTCCATAGAAACCAATTAAACATCGCAGCCTTTCGTTTTTCGCCAATATTAACCGTGACCATACAATGATCACTAAAACTAAGGTGCTGCGTTTCATAGGATGAGCATAGAGGTACCAACTTCGCCGACAAATATATTCTGTCTAACCTTGCATGCGACTGACCTTGAAAATGCGTGTACCGTACTTGGCCCTCTCGCGTCATTGCGTAACCGACATCTTCCAATTCTCTCTCGGTCACTATTGCGCTCAACAACTCTGCGCTTCTATCACGCACACTGATATTCGTCGTTTTATCTTCAGCTCTACAGACACAATTAAAGTCTCCTAGGAACACAACACTTCTTTCTGTTTTTAAAAACCCCTCAACCGCCCTAAAAAATTCTTCCCGTTCGTGCGCTCTGTTCGGTGCATAAATGCACACGGCACGCCAAGGCATTCCAGAAAAAATAAAATCACAGACAACCAGCCTACCTCTATCGCAGGTGGACACATTTTCAACAACCGCGATGCTACTACGAATGAAAACGACGCAACTGACGCAACCTCCTGACCGCCCCACAGCATGACAAACGCATACACTGTATGTACATAGGGCGAAAAAATTGAACCATTTGCTCCGTTTGTTCTTCACTTTCCATTTTAGTTTCTTGTACAGCCAAAAGGTCTACGTCGTTTTCCAAAAGAATGCGACTAATCTGGCATTGCCTCCTACGTGAACACAGTCCCCTTGCATTCAACGTCGCAACGCGCATGCTAGTTTTAAAGTTAGTCGCTATTTCATGATGGTTGCTTGGCCGGGTGTCCTACTCACGTCGCAGCAGTGGGTACTTGTGCTCCTCTGGAACGTCTCCTCCGCTAAGGCGGAGGCGGCGTTGAGGTCTCCCCACGGTCAGGCGGCAGGTTTGGCCTTGGTTTCAAGGTAGGCCGCCGACCAGTCGCTGTCTTTTTTGGAGGTTCTCCGGTGCCTGACGTGCCCACGTTTCCAGTGCCGTCAAATGCCTCACGAGCCCGCTTTGAAGCGATGCCTCCTGCCGCGGTCATCTCGACGTCCGTTGCTCCCGGGCTGACCTCTCGCGCAGCTGCCGATGACTTGCTCGCGGCTTTCGCGTCGTCGTCTCCTGCTTTATTCTCTGCCTTCGTTCCTGGCGCAACACGGGGCTTGTCGCCTTCACTGGTCCCTTCCTGTGCGGCTCCTGAACAAAGTTCAAGGGGCGTTACAGGCGTTTCCACATTGTCGTCTTCCCTGCTCGCCTCTTCGGCGTCCGCGGCGTCCATCAAGTGCTCAGACACTTCGTCCGTTCGCCTTGGCCCTGTAATGCTGGCGTATGACCGCACGCAGTGAGAGTCATCGTGGCCATAGCGACGACAAACCCCACAACGCGGCACGCGGCAGTCTCGTCGAATGTGCCCGATGCCACGGCATCGGAGGCAAAGCGGTGCTCTGCCAGGAATGACGACGAGCGCCATGTCTTCCGCAACACGCAGTTGGTGTGGCAGGTCGTCCACAGTAACGCCCACATGCAGTTTCATTGTAACCGAGCGGGTGGTTGAACCTTTGTCACTGCAACCCTGGACCTTCCACTTGTCTCTGCTTATTTCGGTTACTTTTCCGAAAGGCGACAAGGCAACTCGCACATCTTCGTCCGGCACGCCATGAAGCAGCCAGTATAGCTTTAGCCGCACACCACGGTCACGGGGGTCAATCACCATACAGCGATGGTCCTTGACGTCGAATGACTCCGCCGCCAATATCTTCTTTTTGCCTTCATCATCCTTGAACATCACTGCCCACAGGTGATTCATTTGGTATGCCCCAAGGGCGACCACTTCCGGCAGCAGCGAAAGACGAGCAAGGCTGTCTCTGACATGCTCCACTCGATACGGTCTGGCTTATAAATTGCCATGCAAAAAAACCGTGTGCAAAACAGAATCACCTGAAGGCAAATGAGGCAGAACAACCTGGAAATCTTCGCCTGGCTTTTCGGTACACCTGATACCGCGGCCCACACGAGCCGCTGAAACCGCCCCTACACGGGAGCACATCATAGCACGTCCGTTCACTGTCGTGGCCGGAAGTGGAATCCGCTCGGCCACGGTACCGACGGCCGGTGGATGTTGATAACGCAAATTTCAGTAAGCAGAGTAAATGACCACGTACATAAGCAAAAGATTTCCTGGCAGCGGTGGGATTCGAACCCACGCCTCCGGAGAGACTGGTGCCTTAAACCAGCGCCTTAGACCGCTCGGCCACGCTACCGACGGCCGGTGGATGCTGATAACGCAAATTTCAGTAAGCACAGCAAATGACCACGTAAATAAGCAAAAGATTTCCTGGCAGCGGTGGGATTCGAACCCACGCCTCCGGAGAGACTGGTGCCTTAAACCAGCGCCTTAGACCGCTCGGCCACGCTACCGACGGCCGTTGGATGTTGATAACGCAAATTTCAGTAAGCAGAGCAAATGACCACGTACATAAGCAAAAGATTTCCTGGCAGCGGTGGGATTCGAACCCACGCCTCCGGAGAGACTGGTGCCTTAAACCAGCGCCTTAGACCACTCGGCCACGCTACCGACGGCCGTTGGATGTTGATAACGCAAATTTCAGTAATCAGAGCAAATGACCACGTACATAAGCAAAAGATTTCCTGGCAGCGGTGGGATTCGAACCCACGCCTCCGGAGAGACTGGTGCCTTAAACCAGCGCCTTAGACCGCTCGGCCACGCTACCGACGGCCGTTGGATGTTGATAACGCAAATTTCAGTAAGCAGAGCAAATGACCACGTACATAAGCAAAAGATTTCCTGGCAGCGGTGGGATTCGAACCCACGCCTCCGGAGAGACTGGTGCCTTAAACCAGCGCCTTAGACCGCTCGGCCACGCTACCGACGGCCGTTGGATGTTGATAACGCAAATTTCAGTAAGCAGAGCAAATGACCACGTACATAAGCAAAAGATTTCCTGGCAGCCGTGGGATTCGAACCCACGCCTCCGGAGAGACTGGTGCCTTAAACCAGCGCCTTAGACCGCTCGGCCACGCTACCGACGGCCGGTGGAGGCTGATAACGCAAATTTCAGTAAGCAGAGCAAATGACCACGTAAATAAGCAAAAGATTTCCTGGCAGCGGTGGGATTCGAACCCACGCCTCCGGAGAGACTGGTGCCTTAAACCAGCGCCTTAGACCGCTCGGCCACGCTACCGACGGCCGTTGGATGTTGATAACGCAAATTTCAGTAATCAGAGCAAATGACCACGTACATAAGCAAAAGATTTCCTGGCAGCTGTGGGATTCGAACCCACGCCTCCGGAGAGACTGGTGCCTTAAACCAGCGCCTTAGACCGCTCGGCCACGCTACCGACGGCCGTTGGATGTTGATAACGCAAATTTCAGTAAGCAGAGCAAATGACCACGTACATAAGCAAAAGATTTCCTGGCAGCGGTGGGATTCGAACCCACGCCTCCGGAGAGACTGGTGCCTTAAACCAGCGCCTTAGACCGCTCGGCCACGCTACCGACGGCCGTTGGATGTTGATAACGCAAATTTCAGTAATCAGAGCAAATGACCACGTACATAAGCAAAAGATTTCCTGGCAGCGGTGGGATTCGAACCCACGCCTCCGGAGAGACTGGTGCCTTAAACCAGCGCCTTAGACCGCTCGGCCACGCTACCGACGGCCGGTGGAGGCTGATAACGCAAATTTCAGTAAGCAGAGCAAATGACCACGTAAATAAGCAAAAGATTTCCTGGCAGCGGTGGGATTCGAACCCACGCCTGCGGAGAGACTGGTGCCTTAAACCAGCGCCTTAGACCGCTCGGCCACGCTACCGACGGCCGGTGGATGCTGATAACGCAAATTTCAGTAAGCAGGGCAAATGACCACGTAAATAAGCAAAAGATTTCCTGGCAGCGGTGGGATTCTAACCCACGCCTCCAAAGAGACTGGTGCCTGAAACCAGCGCCTTAGACCGCTCGGCCACGCTACCTTTTTTTTTAATTATTATTTATTGTCGGCCACGCTACCTTTTTTTATTTATTGTCGGTTTTATACAATGCACAGTATGAACATGTCACAAGGTATACACATACATCCTACCACTACACAGATAACATGCCATCAGTCCTACTTAGACTGGTGTTGTCCACCTAAAATTCCTTCAACGCCACCAGAGGTTCTATTCTCGACAGCCATTCGGGCACACACCGTTGCTTCCGCTGTCGAAGACACAAATGCAAAATGTGGGCGGCGGGAGAACCGGCTCACTGGCGACGGTAGTAATCAACAGGACACGTAGATATAGACAAACTGTGCTTACGGCGAATAGCCCGATCAATACAACTAACACGGATGAAGTCTGCTCCTAACACGTGCGCCCTCGCAGGCGAGTGGCGGGACGACATATGGATGTACACACACGCGATCTTCTCCCATGAATCCTGATATGTAAGATTTTCGTCGTAGGAAACAAAAACCGGCACCAGGACAACTTACTCTGTCGAACGTAAGGATATCTCGCAATGGGTAAACGTTCGCATAACGTTCGTTGCATTCTCAGTATAGAACTGACAGCAACGGGTCATCCTACCGTATTCTACAGGCGACCACAGCCCGACTAATATAAGCGTATAATTACAGAAACATTCTCTTTATATACGCTTCAATTATAGTTGACACCAGCTGATTTTCTGTTATTGTTTACAATAAAGAAATAACGCTCATTCTTGGCATATTTTTGCCATTCAATTGCTGAAAGACTCCGACAAGAAATATACCAGCCTGGTGTACAGCTGCACATTGTACATGCAGCTTTTGTAGACGCTAGCGTTATTGTTTCCTTTAACGACTTTAGAAAGAAAGAAAGAAAGAAAGAAAGAAAGAAAGAAAGAAAGAAAGAAAGAAAGAAAGAAGAAAGAAAGAAAGAAAGAAAGAAAGAAAGAAAGAAAGAAAGAAAGAAAGAAAGAAGTAAAGAAAGAAAGAAAGAAAGAAAGAAAGAAAGAAAGAAAGAAAGAAAGAAAGAAAGAAAGAAAGAAAGAAAGAAAGAAGTAAGAAAGAAAGAAAGAAAGAAAGAAAGAAAGAAAGAAAGAAAGAAAGAAAGAAAGAAAGAAAGAAAGAAAGAAAGAAAGAAAGAAAGAAAGAAAGAAAGAAAGCGGCACGATCTACCGTCGTTGCTTTAGGCGCAAACGCAAACGGTGACATCGGCAATAACAGCCTCGCCAGTCATTCAAGAATGCGTAGAGAGGGAGGAGGAAGATGTAAGGAAAGACAGGAAGGTTAACCAGCTAGGGTGCGTATGTGTCAATACATTAAAGTATCTACCCGTACATCTACACCTGAAAAAGGATTGTACAGCCTCGGGGATTCTACATCATCGCTATGGTGCCGGTTAGGACAATGAACTGATCGCGCTCTCGGAAAGCCAGTTTTCAGCTGTCTTCCCCGTGAGCCCACACGTTGCAGCCGCAGGGCTAGCAAGTCAACGAGAACAGAACAAAATTAAAATGGGTCATGTTGCTAGTAATACAGTTAAGAACACGTGCGCCCCTTTTGTGCACCGAGCGACCTGGCGAAGCGTAAACTGAAAAGAGCTGAAAAACAAGAAAGAGGATATAGTGAAGAAAAGAACACAGCCCGCGGGCGCAGCTATCAAAAAAGGAGACGCAGCTCGCCAAGCAAAGAGCGCCTTACCACCTACGGTATTTTTCCAAACGAAAAAAGCCGGCAGATCCCACGCATTGTGGGAATCGATGTAATGCGAAGCAGCCGGCAAAGAGCTGCATACATCGTCTTGTATGTCGTTGAGCAAAATGCGTGTCATGGTTTTCATGTCAACTCCTATTATTTATGTTCGTCACACAGTAACGTAGCGCAATACCAACTTCGGGGTAGATCAAGCTAGCGAAACGGCCGCCAGCGCACCATGAGCCTGGCACGTAAGTCATGCTGTACATGACATGTGTGTCATGACTTGCGTGTTAACTCGTGTTATTTATGTTCGGCACACAGTCACTTCGCAAGATACCAATTTCGGTGTATATCGAGCTAGCGAAACGGCCGCCAGCGCACCATGAGCCTGGCACGTAAGTCATGCTGTACATGACATGTGTGTCATGATTTTCATGTTAACTCGTGTTATTTATGTTTGTCACACAGTCACGTCGCGCAATACCAATTTCGGTGTATATCGAGCTAGCGAAACGGCCACCAGCGCACCATGAGCGCGGCACGTGTCATGCTGTACATGACATGCGTGTCATGATTTTCATGTTAACTCGTGTTTTTATGTTCGTCACACAGTCATGTCGCAAGATACCAATTTCGGTGTATATCGAGCTAGCGAAACGGCCGCCAGCGCACCATGAGCGTGGCACATGTCATGCTGTACATGACATGTGTGTCATGATTTTCATGTTAACTCGTGTTATTTATGTTTGTCACACAGTCACGTCGCGCAATACCATTTTCGGGGTAGATCAAGCTAGCGAAACGGCCTGCCAGCGCACCATGAGCGTGGCACATGACATGTGTGTCATGATTTTCATGGTAACTCGTGTTTTTATGTTCGTCACACAGTCACGTCGCAAGGTACCAATTTCGGTGTATATCGAGCTAGCGAAACGGCCGCCAGCGCACCATGAGCGTGGCACATGTCATGCTGTACATGACATGTGTGTCATATTTTTCATGTTAACTCGTGTTTTTATGTTCGTCACACAGCCACGTCGCAAGATACCACTTTCGGTGTATATCGAGCTAGCGAAACGGCCGCCAGCGCACCATGAGCGTGGCACGTGTCATGCCTGTACATGACATGCGTGTCATGATTTTCATGTTAACTCGTGTTATTTATGTTCGTCACACAGTCACGTCGCAAGATACCAATTTCGGTGTATATCGAGCTAGCGAAACGGCCGCCAGCGCACCATGAGCGTGGCACGTGTCATGCCTGTACATGACATGCGTGTCATAATTTTCATGTTAACTCGTATTTTTATGTTCGTCACACAGTCACGTCGCAAGATACCAATTTCGGTGTATATCGAGCTAGCGAAACGGCCGCCAGCGCACCATGAGCGTGGCACATGTCATGCTGTACATGACATGTGTGTCATGATTTTCATGTTAACTCGTGTTATTTATGTTTGTCACACAGTCACGTCGCGCAATACCATTTTCGGGGTAGATCAAGCTAGCGAAACGGCCGCCAGCGCACCATGAGCGTGGCACATGACATGTGTGTCATGATTTTCATGTTAACTCGTGTTTTTATGTTCGTCACACAGTCACGTCGCAAGATACCAATTTCGGTGTATATCGAGCTAGCGAAACGGCCGCCAGCGCACCATGAGCGTGGCACATGTCATGCTGTACATGACATGTGTGTCATATTTTTCATGTTAACTCGTGTTTTTATGTTCGTCACACAGTCACGTCGCAAGATACCAATTTCGGTGTATATCGAGCTAGCGAAACGGCCGCCAGCGCACCATGAGCGTGGCACGTGTCATGCCTGTACATGACATGCGTGTCATGATTTTCATGTTAACTCGTGTTTTTATGTTCGTCACACAGTCACATCGCGCAATACCATTTTCGGGGTAGATCAAGCTAGCGAAACGGCCGCCAGCGCCCCATGAGCGTGGCACGTAAGTCATACTGTACATGACATGCGTGTCATGATTTTCGTGTTAATAACTTGTGTTATTTATGTTCGTCACATAGTCACGTCGCGCAATACCAATTTCGGGGTAGATCAAGCTAGCGAAACGACCACCAGCGCCCCATGAGCGTGGCACGTAAGTCATGCTGTACATGACATGCGTGTCATGATATTCATGTTAACTCGTGTTTTTATGTTCGTCACACAGTCATGACGCGCAATACCAATTTCGGGGTAGATCAAGCTAGCGAAACGGCCGCCAGCGCCCCATGAGTGTGGCACGTAAGTCATGCTGTACATGACATGCGTGTCATGATTTTCACGTTAACTCGTGTTATTTATGTTCGTTACACAGTCACGTCGCAAGATACCAATTTTGGTGTATATCAAGCTAGCGAAACGGCCGCCAGCGCACCATGAGCGTGGTATGTAAATCATGCTGTACATGACATGCGTGTCATGATTTTCATGTTATGACTTGTAATTTATGTTCGTCATACAGTCATGTTACACCATACCAACTTTGGTGTACATTGGATTAACCAAGCGACCAGGAGAGCACAAAGTCGTAGGCGGCTAGATAGATAGATAGATAGATAGATAGATAGATAGATAGATAGATAGATAGATAGATAGATAGATAGATAGATAGATAGATAGATAGATAGATAGATAGATAGATAGATAGATAGATAGATAGATAGATAGATAGATAGATAGATAGATAGATAGATAGATAGATAGATAGATAGATAGATAGATACGCTCAAAGCCGCAGCAGTTCGCTAAGAAATGCTTCGCATTTAAAATATGATACCTCAAACCAGAAGTGGCAGGCGAAAATGGGGTGTTCGGAACATAAATGGGAGACACATCGATATGAAAGCATGTGCGAATGCTGCGAAACACCTTAAGGCAGGATTGATGACAGATGACTGCGTGCTAAGTTGCGAGCTCTTTGGAGAAGAAGAAAAAGTACATTCCATGTCGGCCGCCTATCTTTTCGAAGGGCGTGTAATATTTTCGCAGATTTCCGAGAACAGAAGCCGCGGGGCACGCTTTTTCACTAAGTTTCTAAGAAAAACAAACTCACGCATAAAGTGCAGGACGCACACGGCAGCAAACAAATAAAGAAAAGAAAGAAAAAAGTCACAGTTTCGCCGCAAGGGCGAAGCAATGAATGCGATAGCAAGGAACTAATGCTATTCGAAGTGAGGCTCGCCAATGGATACTCTCAGTTTGAACAGCACTTCTGTTGCAAAGGCGGCCGAAGCAGCGAAGGAAACTAGCGTGCTTCAAAGTGTCGAGCTGTGACACTTGATAGTTCGCGCTCATCTTCTGTTTGTTCGTTTGGCAGCGTCCCTGAGCTCGAGTGACATTCGTACGCGCCGTAACATGAGCGCGGACATCACGGTGAAAGCGTGAAACATTCCTCTACCCCTCGCCACGAGAAAACCGCGCGAGCAGACAGCGGAAGGGCAAGCTTCTCCCATGCGCAAATATAAGAAGCAAGCGAGCTCGCCGACGACTTTTAAATGCGCCCGTCGGGCTCCTAGCGCCACCTCGCTGGTAATGAAGAAACGCTTATTATCGCCTGCTGTCTCTGAGTCCGTCCAGCGCTAAATGGTGTGTATATAACGCTCGCCGTTAGCTGCGTGGAGGACCTGCGTTTCGTGGCGTAGTGGATAGCGCCGCTCGCTGCGGAGCAAGAGGTCCCTGGTTCGATTCCTCGCTTCGTAAGCATTTTTCTGAGTTATTTTTCTTTGGGGCCTTTATATATATATACATACTTATACATATACGGTGCATGACGGCGGCGACGGCGACGGCGACGGCAAAATCCAGCCGAGACTGTCCATATAATTGCTATCGCAATAAAAAAAAAAATAGATACAAGAGAAAGAAGATACTGTTGGCTAAACAGGAATTAGTTTTGTCTGTATGGTGAATACTGCCTTTTCTATGCTTTTAGTAATGACGCCGTTGAGCTTGCCGCTTGCCTGTTCTATTTACAGCGTGGCTATATGGAATTTTTTCCTCAATATCCGAGGCCGCACGCGACACGAATTTCCGTCGTAAAAGGCAAATAAGACGACTTTACCAGGAAACCATAAACTCGCAATGACAGTTTTAAAACCGCGTGTGAATTAAGGAAGGCGGAAAAGCACGTGAACTTCTTCGCAAGTATATAGAAAGAGTATTAAAAGTAAAAAGCATTAAACATTGCATTGTATCGATCGCTCGGAGAGGAAAAGTTTCATTCTAGAAACATTTTTCTAAGTTACCAAAAAGTTGTTACCAACCAAAAACCCAATCATTTTCTAATTGATTATTTACGCTCAATTTGAGTGCGCCCGAAGAGGACAGCTAATGCCGTCAAAGCTTACCGTGTTTTGTTTACACTCGCATCTAAGTCAATTTGCGCAGCGCCATCGGGGCTGCCGAAAGTTTTAATGCATGAATATTTCACATTACAAATGCTTAATAACGGTACTTCGCTTCAAGTTAACAAAAACAAAGTTTGTGCCTTGGCACCAGCTTAAAACAGACCATCGATCGCCTTTGAAGTTGTATGTTTATCTGTCCTGTAATTAATTATGAACGACTAACTGCTTAAGAAGGCAAGTCATATTTTAAGCCTCCGGGGCACATAATCCAGATCAAAGGCAGGACAAAGAAAATAAGGTGGAACTAAACAATAAAATGACACATCCAAACTATGAATTTAGCAATAACAAAAAACATATCCATCAATGTACGCGAAGCCATCTGACGTCCGCGGTCACTGCTGCTTTAAAGTATCGCGCCGGTTTGATTTGAATTAGTTTCAAGCTTCAACCGCTGTTCTCGGTTGGAAATATCGAGAAAATTCGGCTACTTTCCGCATTTTGCAAACTCTCGTAGACACGTGTAAATGACTTCTCCATTGAAAAAGTTGCTAACTATGGTGATTTCACCAAACCTGATGCCGTGCCATGCGTTTTTTTTTTCTTTAAGCCCGTTCCTTGTCATGGGTAACCACTTACACTATCATCTTTTGCCTGTGAGGTTAGGCTAGGTTAGGTTCCATTGCCTGCAGTAGAAAGGCTGATGAGATTCAAGTGAATGTAATGCATTATTTTTGCAAAAGACACACAAGATGCAGTGTGCGTATTTACGTCACATGTTAGAAATCATCGCCCTGCCACACACTCCAAACGCACAACTTTCTGGACAATCTCATAATAAATTCATCAAAATCGAAAACCTTGAAGTGCAGAGGCAGAGCGTGAGGTAGCAAGAAAGGGCTAACTTTAATATTCTCTACGGAGGTATCGGTGCTACATAAACACATACCATCGAGTACAAAGCAAATTAAAGATACGCGTACGGCATAAAAATGTGATCGAGAAACACCGCACAACGAGAGAGTGAACGCAAAAGCCTTTGGGCTGCAATACAATATCAAGGGCATTTTGTATTATTCGCTAGATGTAACGTTAAATTGCGGGCCCGTTTCAGAGACGAAGCAAATTAGGTAATAAGTAACTCGTCATGCAGTCACTGCGAGTGCTCCTCGCGTTTCGCTCTGCATGGGTCCAACGTCGAAGCAAATACTCGCCCAGCACTGCACGAGAACAAGGTTATGGCGTGTCAAAGCCACCGTAGAACGAAATTCCTCTCTCCTCTGTCCACCATATGGTCCCGTCACACAAGACACAGAGGACGAAACAGGCGCAAGTTCACAATAGAGTCAAACGTAGTGACAGCGACTCTTATCCGAGGAGCAACTCCGCTTGCTTTTTAAGTCCATTTCAAGAGTTTTAGTGCTCCTAATAGTCCGGTCGTGTGCACCCAAGTACAAACATACTCCATCGGAAACGAACTAGAGTGCTCAAATGCGGGAGTTCAACAGAATAAAAGCACACCTTGCTCGCCAATAAACAAGATTCAGTACTCCGGTCCAATTTTACCGCAGGAGCGTGGATCAACCGAAACAGGGTGCCTTGATTCACTCCCGGCGTCCGAATGTTCTGAACGCTCTATCATCCTGCGTTGTACGTAGAAGAGGACAGTCCTGCTATCATTTTCCCCCATATCCCTGTCCCCCCGCACCCCTCTATATCTGAATGCATACGTAACAAAGTCGCTGCGTGCACACACACACACATGCACGTCACGTCACGGGCAGTCAGGTATCGACCGCGCTTTCAGCATTGCCAGCGACGTGCCGGAACTGTACTGGTGGATGTAGCCGATCCTGTCCCTGCCTTTGACCACGTTGGAATCCGTGGTGGTGCACACGTCTTCCCAGTCTTCGCACTCGATGTTGAACAGCGCCAAGCTGATATCCAGGTACTCGTACCGGTACTTGACCTCGCACAGCTGTAAAGTTCATATGCAACCATATATGTACTAAACTGTAGGCACGAGCGATGGCCAGATATGCATATCCCGGAGCAAGTAGCGGTATGACGAGCTATGCAGCATGCGCAAGGAAAACATGCGGTGCCTTTCGATATGCTTTTAAACCCTGCCTGGTTACTGGCTCATACAAATGAGCGCTTGTTCCAGCGGTCGAAAATCGCGAAACCTTCATGCGCCCACCGCAACCACTTATTTTCGTCATTTACAACACATGACGGAGGTCTACCACGCTTTGAAATCGCCGAACCGCGGCAACCACGGCAGTTATCACGTTCCCGAAGAAACAGGCATCGGGCGGTGACAGGCGCCGCGCGTCTATCACGCAAACACTTCTGGCAAGAGCTGCTTGCCGCTGATACGTAGTTGTAGCAAGCTCAGAAACACCCCCTAGAATTGACCGTTGGAAGAAGGGCATCCTCGCGGGAGCCGTCGATGAGGCAGTCGTCAAAAACAAATCGCATGACCACCGCAAATTCGATTTGCGCATGTGATGCAGTACGCGCTTCTGCCGCTAGTACACGGAGATGCAGTACGACCACCGAGCGCGCGCTCCGTTTATTTTCCGGGACACCAGTACGTATAATAATGCTATACGTAAAAAGACGAACAAGAATGACATGTTTCTTGGGTTAACGACCGCGAGAATATACCCAAAAAACAATAACAATAAGGCAACTCCTTTGTCACCTTTTCTGTAACCGCTGCTTGTAGTTCGAAGGTCGCGATGAATTCGCTGAAATTCAAATTATAGCCGTATCCTGCCAGGTCTGGATAGTGAGTGTCGAACGTGTGGTAGTACTTCTTTTCGTCGTTGCAATACTGAAATGAAAGACAGACGGAAGACTGAGCAAATACACGATACGTGAAGCCGACAACGAACGGATATACACTCTAATATTTTTAACACAAAAGTGTGAACACTTCATCGCAAGCCCAAGCTTATAGACAAGATCACGCGGACGCTGAAAGCATCGCTATAAAAATTTATGCTTTGTTGATTGTTTGTTGCGTTCAACAGGAAAAAATAGTCAATTTCGCCGCAAGGGCGAAGCTATGAATGCGATAGCAACAAATTGAAATGTTATGCGAAGTAAGGCTATCATCACACTCCTTCAGCATGGGACCATGAGTAGCTCAACGAAACGCTGGGGCAAGGAAACGATCCCGCTCCAGTAAGCAAAGCGACCTTCGTGCTTTCTATAACTCTCACTGCAAAGCGAGAAGTGAGAAGACAACCCGTACAAACGTATTAGCCGTCTGGTATAGTAATCGTTGGCGTTTTACGTCCCAAAACCGCGCTATGATTTTATGAGAGGCGCCGTAATGGAGGACTCCAGAGATTTCAACCACCTGGCGTTCTTCAACGTGCACCTAAATCTAAACACACGGGCCTCTAGCATTTAAAGACCTCTAGCAGTTAAGGCTTTAGGCTCAGGAGTGCGTCTCCTGCAGTCCTTCGCGGCCAACCCATCACGGTGCAAATAGACGAAACGCGTCACCGGGACATGGTTGCTTTTTGACTCTCGTGTAGTGAGTTACCTCACGTGCCAGCGTGCACCAGGAGACAGTTCAGGGTTGCCAGGTTTGGCTACGTTGAGCCAATATGGCTACTTTTTAAGGCTGACGGCGCAAGAAAAAAAAACGTATTGGTTACTTGGCTACATTGTGGCTACTTTCTTGTTCCCTCGATTTGAGCCAAATTGTCAATATCTGGTAACGTCGCGGCCGCTGGCGTTCGAGCGTGCGGTGTGAAAACATGGCGGCAAAGGCTTGTGTCCAGTTCCTAAAACAGAATTTTGCACTTGCATTACACAAAAGCAAAGGCTTTTGTGTATGTGGCTGGGACTCGGGGACTCGGGGGCCTCATTTTGCAGACCATCTATACAGCTGTACACAACTTCAAACCGTAATTGGAAGCGAAGAGGACAATCGAATCCGCTCTGAACACACCGACATTAGAAATCGGATATCCGTCCGCTAGCATCATTCACTAGGATTAGGTACGGATTGCTATTCACGAATATTGACTTCTCGGACTTCAATAAAAATATCTGCGCTTTTTACGAGCAAGAACCACGATATGATTATGAGGCACGCTGTAGTAGAAGGCTCCGGAAATTTCGTGCTCGGATGGCCACGACTGCATTCTTCCCATATGTACTGTCACAAACGAGCGCTTAATTGGGCGCTTGCGCCGATTTAAAACGACGACATGCAATCCTAGCGCCAGCGGTTACCCGTATGAGAGCGCGCGTAACGCAAAAGACAAGTATCGAAAGATGCCGCACGCGCGCCGGTGCGCCTCCTCACCCACTCGAAACAGCCGCATACGACCAACAGTCTCGGATAAATCGCCCGGCAAAGTCTGGAAACATCGCGAAAGAACAGATGATGCAACGCCGAGCGACGCCACCACGAGTGGAACCGGCGAGAAGAATCTCGCCCTTTCCCTAGCTTTGGCTGTGCTGCACGCCGAAGAAGACACTTGAAGCTTCTGGAACCCGGCATCAAGGAGATATAAGCGTGCAGTGGCGGGAGTCGATTAGGAGTGGTCGGTCCGGAGATGTTGAAGTCATGTTGCGTGTGGTTCCGCCGTTCAAATAAGACGGGTTTTATGATGTTGTGTGGTCAATCGATCGTCGATCTGGAAGAATCGAGTGATGACGCCGTGTGAGCAGTGACAAGTTACGTGAGTGTTTCCTAAGAAACATTCGGGACCGACGACGGAAGGGAACAACGACGATCAGCGCTGGAGTTTGCGTGAGTGTTTCTAGGAAGGGAAGCATTCAAGTTACGTCCAAGAATTGTGGACTGGATACGTTGTTGAATATCAAGACTTCAACTGTTCTTGAATAGCGTGTAATGCATGAGATTGCATTCGTAGTGCGTGCTCTGTTTGTTTTGTTCCTGTTGTTTAAACACCATCTAAGATATATTGCGAGTTGTAATCGATACCAGCCGAGTCTGCATGTTTGTGTAATGCTTGCGCTGCCTTAACTGAGAATATATTTTGTTTGTGTTATCAACTCTTGGCTCTGACTCGGTCTTTGGACCACAACCGGCGTTTGCTGGCGCACTAAAGGACCTTCTCTAAATTGCCACCCGATTAGCGAGATTAGTGACATGCACTTACCATAGAAGACGGACCCGGTGGAGTTTGATTGTCCACGCACTTGTCACCGTACTTGGCGTCCATCCCCGTGCTGGTCATGTAGATGCGCGTGCACATGGACACCGAAACGGCCAACGAAGGGTGAATGTTCCACGTTACGCTGCTGTTCACCCAGTCCATCACCTCGAACTGCGAGCAGAATATAGTAACCAGCAGTCTACATACCAGCCACAAAAGAATATTAGCCGCCATAAACTCTTTACAGGTCACCTTAGAACCAACGCTTAATTATAGGAGACGAGACTCGTGGTACCCGGTGGTAAACGCATACTCTCGTCCCAGTGACGGAAGCAGATGCACACCATCTGATATAGTCCAAGGTTCGGCGAAAACCCGCAAGGCGAGGGGGTCCATCCATCTTCATTGCGAACGAGTGACCCGTATCGGCCCCGAAGTTTCAATATATGTTTATTTTCTTTTGAACGACGCGAGTGCCTGTTTTATTTCCTTAACAAACCATATGATATGGACATGTCAAGGCTTATAATGGGAACGCACCCGCCTGCTACTGCAAGCCGGCCTTCGATACAATGTCGCGGCCAGCTATGACCGCTGGATACATAACAGATTTCACAAGACACTCCTTCTATTCATACACAACACAGACCGTACAGCATATATCTAATACACATATACAAACGAAGTGTTATGCCTTATGGGCAAGCCTTATCGGAACGAAAAACAATATAGGAGACTTGTTTTTAGCTTAGAAATAATGCTGGTCACTGCCGAAGAAAAATGAAAGGCATAGTTTCCTTTCCCTCAATTACCCACCTAATTATGACGTAAGAGATAGCGAACGTCCTTTACAGCAAAAGAAAAATATATCAAGGGCTTTGCGTGCCAAAAACACGATACGATTGTAAGCAAGGTCTTAGTCATGAGCGCAGGTCAATGTTGACTGCCTGTGGTTCTTCAACGTACGCCTTTAAATCTAAGTGCACGGGAGTTTATGCATTTCTCTCCCATTGAGATACGATCGCCAAGGCCGGGAATCGAACCCGCGTCCTCCAGGTGAGCAGTGCAATACCATAGCCGTTACGATGTCACAGCAAGCGTTTTCTTTTTTTTTTAAGAAGCGTTCTCAAAAGTTGCTAGATTGGAGCCTTTCGCGATCTCTACGGCACATAAGCGCTTGAAGCACAACTCTGGCCAGAAGTTGCGAATAAATCCATGGCTTCTAGGACCGATCGGTAAATTCCGATCGCATTGTAGCCATGGACGTTTTGCCGGTCTACCAACGATACGTTCACGATAGAAACGCAAATTTCTTTTTTTTTTTCAGGTACGCGGAATAAAGGAATTCGAAATACTCAATGCTTTGTTACAACCGAACGAAGACTTCCCTGAAGAGAGTAACAAAAATTTGGCCACATAACGCGCCAACATCCAGCACCAGCGTTTTAAAGGGACCTTAGCCGCCATGATATTTAGCGCACTAGTGCGAAAACACGACATAAGACAAGAGGTGACAACGAATAGCGCTAGCTTTCCTTTGAGCATTATTGTGAAACGAAGCAGGATATCCACAGACAGTGTTTACGGCGACTAACGAAAACAGAATAAGCAAACACGTGTATAAATAGAGCAACTGAATTCAGAATAAACAAGCGCGGGTTGAAACAGAGTTCACGGAGCAAGTGTAATAAAAGAGTGGTCACCACATGCGTTTCCGCGCTAGTAGGCTAAAGGTCATGCAGTACCAACCAGCCCAAACCGCTACCAGATACGGAAGCTTAGCTTTGCGCTGCTAACCTCAACAAAAAGCGCTCTTCGTGTAGTTTTCGTTGTCCCTGTCTTGGTGCGCTTAACTCAACAACGTGGGTGGGATTAAAGCACTTGTTTGGGATAGTTGGTGCAACCTTGAACATATAGTAGGGTTGTGCGAAAAGAACTAGACGAAGAAAGGCAAGTACATAGGACGGGCGCCCATCCTGTGCACTTCTCTTTCGTCGTCCGTATTTCTTTCACGCTGCAGTCCTGCATTATGGGTCGGATTACCGGCCAATGCAATCAATAGGACAATGAAATCAATTAAGCAACACCAGCGTAATTTAATGAGTGTCACGTCATAGCATACACTATCACTTCACTCTCTTCTAAGCATTCGCAAAAGGGACTGTCAACTTTTCGATAGAATACGGTGATTTCGCCTATCGCCTGCTACTCAGTACGTCACTGACCATGTCCAAGGTGTTGTTGTTGTTGGAGTCTGTCATCGGCGAGGCACCCGTGATGACGCATTCCGGGTACTTGGCCTCGAACTCGTCCTCCGTGAAGTGAGTCCACGGGACGAAGCCGTCCACCGGGAACTGCCTAAACCAAGCGTGGCAATGGACGAAAGCCGGGGGAATGAATGAAACGACCGCAGCGCCAGTGTATGCGACACACTGGTGTTTCAAGAAGTATGTCTGGAAATTCTCAATAATACGGGAAATGCGATATTTGCTCGCTGCCTTCACAATTACATTTTTCTGTAGTGTCAGACATCTGGAGATCAGCACAGGCATCGATTACGGCATTAACGAAAAAATAAATCATTCACATTTCAATTAGGGTAAGGCGGGGCAAAATGAGACGCGGGGCAAAACGCGACATTTTGTCTTTGCCGCCATCTATAGCTAATACAAAAAGTACATTTTCTTTGTTTTTCTATTTCAGCGATGGGTGCCGGTAGTTTTCGACATTTTATGTGTAATAGTTGATGATTGCTCACAGCGTTCGCGCGGGAAAAATTGCGCGGCTGATGTCAGTGTGTTCGTGGCCCGGCAAAAAGGGGCGAAATTCTGCTCGGCCAAATTTTCGGATGCGTGCATGAAGCTACTCCGGCGTCAGTACAACAATGTAATTATTTATGTTGTTACTTATACTACTAGCTACATGCCACCAAAAGTTTAGTTCATTTGGTGCCGTGTTTCAAAGGGGAAAATGTTTTTAATTCGGGCATGTGAGAGGGGCAAAACGCGACAAAAAGGCATTGAATTGCCTTTGTCTTATTGAGTAAACAATTTAGTTAAGCTCATTATATATGATATTTATTTGTTAAGGATGGTGCGGACGTACAAGAGAATATCATCTAGGGTTTCCTGGGAGGAAAACGACATGAAAAAAGCACTGAATGCTTTTCAGGAGTTTCGGAGCAGCACAGCGCCGGGTTCTGTGTGGATTCAATGAGTGGAGTGCAAAGACTGGGCGCATGAAGACTGCGAGGCTGCCCACGGAGTGAATTTGAAGTGCTTCTACTGCTTCTACTATTTTTCACGCTGTCTCGTTTTGCCTCACGCAGCGTCTCGTTTTGCCCCGCAGGTTGGGGCAAAATGAGACATGTGGTGCATTTTTTGTTCCTTTTTTAAATAATACTTTGAACTGTCGCAGCATGGCCATATTTATGTAGCACATACCTTGTAACCAAAAGAAAGCTCTTGTGTTGACATTTTATGGTAACGAGTGAAATAAAAAAAAGATATTCACCATTTTCACATTTTCGTCGCGTTTTGCCCAGCTTACCCTAGTAGAGAAACACAGTCGAGCCAAATGGCAGAATTGAATTTCTTCATGTGAAGAGCCCGTTGCCGACGGCCGATTTTCGAAAAAAAGAAAACGACCATCGGTAATTTCTGCGGAGTTGTGAAATCCGGCCAATTTCGCTGGCAAAACCGAAACCGAAACGCGGAAGAGCGCAGCTGTCATACTCTTTTGAGGCATCCACAACGAGCTAGTGTCGTTACATCGACCAACGATGTAACCAACGGGTTTGTCCGAAAAGTAATGTCAGTGATTATTTTGTAAAGTAATTTAATTCAATTCAGTTTGTTTCGATATTGATACATTACAAAAGTCACAACAGAGATGCTGTGGAGCGAAAGCAAAAAGCCATTAAATTAAGGCTTGACGAAAGCTTTCGCACCACTTGACACATGGCAGGGGCTGCATGAAATCATTAGTCATTATACAATATCAAAACATGTATTTCAGTATGCTGTCGACCTAGCTCCGCGGAATTACCAGAGGCCGCTTCACGGAAATTTCGAAGCGACAATTAGTAGGAAGGAGCAATGGACTTGACTGCGTGCCTCTAGTCATCTGAACATGTCTGCCGCAACAGAAAATGCAATTACCTAGGCAGCTAGCAAATGTCGCTTTTTCTTTATTTCTGGGGATTTTCGGCGCTCACTTACTCCATCTGCTGCGTGACGTTTCCTAGGAAGGGCTTCTTGTTAGCCGGCCATATTCGGATGCCTAGCACTACGAAGCCACCCTGCGGTGCGGCGGTCTTGGGATGACTCGCGTTCACCCTTTCCTGCCAGGCTTTCAGCGTCTGCGCACGCGCGAAACCCCGCCAATGTATACACCACAAAGAAATTTCCGATTTTACGGAAATTCAGTAGGGTAGTTTGGTGGACCAGTTGGCGCATGTTTACGGTGTGCAGAGTTCCAGGAGGTGCGAGACGTGAGCACGTAGAAACGTACAGGACAACTGTGGACTTTAAATTGAAGTTCAATAGACACAAATTCTGCAGATAACCATCAAATTATGCGATGGCTATGCGTGTCTTTACTACGTGTTTATTGCACGTGCGAAGCGATGATCTACAACACCTGTTTCCATTAAACTTCGCTTGTCAGTCTAGCGTTGTTTTGCGAGCTTTTTTTTTGTGCTTTCGTCTCATTACCAGCGGGAACCTTCACCCTGAAGTGAACTAATCAAAGCCAGCGGCGCTGGCGAACACTCCCAGGATTAAACGAACATAAATACCCAACGAAGTGAACGGGAAAGTGACCACCGCTGTAGCTCAATTAGTAGAGCATCGGACGCGTTATCCGAAGGTTGCAGGTGTGGTCCATACCTGCGGCAAGTTAATTTTTCACCCACTTTAATTCATGTCCATTTATGTCGTAATTACTATACTACAGTTAAAGCATACAAGTAATGTGCCCTATACTTTTCTTAATTACAGTGTCTGTCAGTTTCATTAGGTTGTGTCTAACAAAAACAAACGAGCCCTCCACCAACTCCCCCCCCCCCCTTTCGTACGCTCAAAAGACTCAAGTACGTCACAACTACGTTGTTTACCGACGCGTCAGAAGAACGACTCGGCCTTGTATTCATTGAAGAGGACGCCGTTACGAAAAAAAGAAAATGATGTTGAGGTCATGCGTAAGAAAGAAGCATAATTCTTACCTTGAGTAACTCGAACACCGCCCGAACCTCAGTCTGGATGTTTAGATGTTCCCAGGGCTTAACTTCCAGGTCGAGAACGGCGTGATGGAAGATGTTCTTGTTCCAGTAGTCCTGAAGCTTTGCCTGGCCTTGAGGATCCTTAACGTCAGCAATAACTTCGGCGTTCCTACTGCAAAAGTTAATCAGGTGAGAGTCACTCAATTCCGGCATCAGTGAGGTGTTACGTGCCAGATGAAAAGTAACATTGTACTTTCTAGAAATCATGAGTCAAATCTCCTACTATGATGACGGCCGTGCCACGGCCCAAACGTAAAGCAGTAAGATTGCTTTTTCGTACGCGTACCCGCTTCCTTCCTTTTAAGTACCAGACCCACTGAACTGTGCCTTTAAATATATGTACAGGGTCCGTAAAAGTTCCCAGGTCACGATGCCATAGGAATACATGGGATAGTGGCCTGGGAACTTTTGACGGACCTTGTACATATTCACGGCGCTTGCACACTGAGCTTTCAGGGCGCTGCTGTCGTACTGCTCTGAAGTGTACATCGGTGAACAAGGTCACCTGCAGTGTGACTGTGGGCACGAGGAATCGGCAGTGTTATGACGGTGGCCGGCATCTGGGCCTCCAGTTTTTGACGGGCGATGGCCCAAATTGATACTGTTGGCCAAGACCTGCCGAGGTGACAAAGCACTCATAAAGACGCTCCAGCCGACCTGGTTTACCGATTGCACGCTTGCAGTACGCAATCGCACGATAGCGGTGCACAAGAGTGATGTCACGTGGCTTTTTTTTTATATTTCGTTGGATTTCTTCGCAACGCGGAAAAAAGGACTGCGCGAGACGTATCGTACAGAAAACAATTCAATCGGTAGTTTCAGAAGGAGCTCTACAACTATGTGCTCATACTTTAGATATGAAGGCAATAGTTAAAGTGTTGGGTAGTTTAACGTATTTAATTAGTCAGTTAATATTAATTGTTGCTGTTTAACGTCTCAAAACCACGATATGATTATGACAGACGTCGTATTGGAGGGCTCCGGAAATTTCGGCCACCTGGGGTTCTTTAACGTGCACCTAAATCTAAGTTCACGAGCCTCTAGCATTTCCGCCTCCATCGAAAATGCGGCCGCTGCAGCCGGGATTCGATCCCGCGACCTGCGGGTCAGCAGTCGAACACCTTAACCACTAGACAACCGCGGCGGGTAATTAGTCCGGTAAGGGAAAGTGAAAATAACCTGAGTAACTATAGGCTGGTGCGAATAGTATGCGTTCGGTTCAATTCGCTTCCGAGGCGTCTTTCACTTTTGAAGTCTTGGAGTAACATACACGCACACAGTTGTGTGCACTGACAAATCACAGACAATAACAATTACTTGCCGGTGCGGAAAGCTGATAGCGAACTTGGTGGTGGTAGCAGGTCGCGTGGCCATGGCGAACAACTTTTGCAAGTCCACGTGGCTGTCGTCTTTCAGGCTGTCGTGGTCGGTCCGCACGTACATCGGTATAAATGCGAAGTCGCAAAGTCCGTCCGGGTTAATGGCGTCGTAGTTCTGCTGAAATGTGCCAAACGTGCACCACACCAGATTCCGCGGCATGGGCCCGGGTACTGGCGTCGCTGTGGAAGCAATGTTCGTGGCTTTAGCTTATGTTCCTTGGTAGGAAGTCACGAGTAGCGACAGTTAGCGGGCATTGAGTGCTCCAGCACCTGACGTAGAGAGATTTAGCGAAAGCATGCGAAAGTGTGCGGAGAACAACGTTATGACTAATGTTATCGCAGGATCAAATGGATGCGCGAATGAGTTATTAGCTTGAAATTTTTATTGGAAACGCTATGTGCGATCAAGGCTTCCAGCGGGCTAGTAATGGGCTAGCAATGGGCTAGTTAAGTGCGATGAACGGCAGGGAGTCTGTGGATTAATTCAGACAAGTGAAATAATTTCTACATACTACTTGAAAGAAATAGATTCTTTAGACATTGGGCTGTGATGATGCACGATCACACTGAAATGTTTTATTTTGTTTTTCTCTCAATATCGTTAAATCGTCTAGGCCACTACAGATATTGCTATAACAGTGGGGGGCTGTGATCGTTATATGCCGAACTAACATTTGACCTTGGAATCAGCTTGCGGCCTATTACAGCCGTTTATTGGTTCTAAGATGTATGCACTCACTTGGCGTACTGGGCGTAGTGGGTGTACTAGTAGTGGTGGTCGTAGTTGTGGTGGTAGTTGTTGTGGTTGTTGTGGTTGTAGTGGTAGTTGTAGTGGTAGTTGTAGTGGTGGTGGTTGTAGTTGTGGTGGTTGTAGTGGTGGTTGTAGTGGTGGTGGTTGTAGTGGTTGTTGTAGTAGTGGTTGTGGTGGTGGTGGTTGTAGTGGTAGTGGTTGTAGTGGTAGTTGTAGTGGTTGTTGTGGTGGTTGTAGTGGTGGTAGTTGTAGTGGTGGTAGTTGTAGTGGTCGTTGTGGTGGTTGTAGTGGTAGTTGTTGTAGTAGTTGTAGTAGTGGTTGTTGTAGTAGTGGTTGTTGTGGTGGAAGTTGTAGTGGTGGTCGTAGTAGTAGTCGTAGTTGTGGTAGTTGTAGTAGTTGTTGTGGTTGTAGTGGTAGTTGTAGTTGTAGTTGTTGTGGTAGTTGTAGTAGTGGTCGTTGTGGTAGTTGTAGTAGTGGTTGTAGTGGTGGTAGTTGTAGTGGTTGTAGTGGTGGTTGTAGTAGTGGTTGTAGTGGTAGTAGTCGTTGTAGTGGTTGTAGTGGTGGTTGTAGTGGTGGTTGTAGTAGTCGTAGTGGTAGTTGTTGTAGTGGTTGTTGTGGTAGGTGTGGTTGTAGTGGTTACAGGTGGCAAGATGACGGTCGGGTGAGGCCCTGGAAAAAAAGATGCGGCACACACGAGACATTGTTTCTAGGAACTTTTTACGAAATTTCTTCAGAATACGCAAGAAAATTCGAAGGACATTAACGTTCGCATTCGTGTTTTCATTCTTTAAGGCTATAGAAAAAAGAAAGACATGGCCCACACACCACATTATTGCGACGAAGTTTTTACGCGATTTTCAGGAAATACGCAAGAAAAATCGCAGACCAACCAAGTTCCATTCGTATTTCCATTTCTCAAGAATAAAACCATAGAGTTAAAAAGATAGCTTTCAACAAGTTGTATCGACAACGTCATATGTAATTATGGCGTTGCAATAGTTGCATATATCCAACTCATTATTTCCGAAGTGATTCCGGGCACCATTTTTTTCCACGTATCCCATTGGACATGTCGCAAATTTCCGACTTTTGTTGCTTCACTTGTACCCAACATAGTGAGAAATTGTCGGGCAAGCACTAAACACGTGAGTGGGTAAGTTGAAAGTTATGGTGCGAAGCCCCCATTGATTGCTGCCTGAAAAAACTTAGGATTTAAGTCTCCAGCGCTTGCGTGGTCAACTCAGAGTAGCTTGGAGCAACGCGGATGAACTAGTTCACAAGTAGACAACGTATAACAGCGCAAAACTAAGTCGTTCAGATGAGAAGTGGTGAATGTCTTAGACCTTCACTGTATTATGAGACAGTTACGCATATTATTTACAATCATACCCGCTTATATACGCACACAAAAGTTCTCACAACTGTTGTTGACAAATTCATATATTATATATTCCTACCAAGAATGAATTGATATCAGTTTCATGGAACTGTGTTTTATGCTACATCTAATCCATAACTTAAACTAATTGCGAAACTCACGATAACGTATTTGCGGACCTGAAACACTTCTTATCGGATGAGCAGCAAAAACAAAAAAACACACACAAAAACTCGCATATAGGCAGAACACAAGAAATTTCACACAACGCAGACATCAGAAATACCGAACGATTTCATAAAAATAGGATCCCCTCTTTTTTTAGCTTTGTTTTGTCGTCAAGTCTCGGCATTCGTTGTGAAATAGAGGCCCTAAATCAAAACTATGATTTCGCGAACTCTACCGGCTACAGTCGGTAGAGTTAGCCTGCCTCCAAAAAAAATTCGATAATATCGGCTCAGCAGTTGAGTAACAAAACCGTTTTAAACATTTCGGACGATATTGGTTACAAAAAAAAATGGCGGGCGTGCGCAGAACACGCAGCAGAGTCACAGAGAAAGCTGTAGGAGCGGCTTTTCTAGAGCCCTTCGTAGATTCTGCAACATATCGCAAAGAAGGAATCAACAGCGCAAACACGGGACGGAGAAAAGAAAATACGAAGACGGGCGCTTCTTCGTCTCTTGTTTGCGCTGTTACTTCCTCATTTGAGACATGTACCAACTAGCCCGCCTTTCGCCACTTGTTCAGTTCATATATCGCAGTTGCGTAGACTCGATGCCTTGAACTATTTGAAGAGGACAAATTAGATACACGGACTTGCAATTTACGTAAATGTGTTGCATCATTCCCCATTGTCTTCTATAAACGATCCACGCACGTACTAGTGGCACATTGTAAACTTATTGTTTAACGCAGTAACTTTTACCTCCTTTATATGCATTATTTATATGCATTTTAAAATTTTCGATAACTACTTCTACATTGCTTGCTTGCAGCGTCGTAACGTTTATAGATGGCTTGTACTGATGTCACTGAAACCGCCGTGCTGGAGAACCAGCATGAGGAGACGTGAAGTTTGTGATGTCACATTAATGTTATCAAAACATTACATGCGGGTTCTTTCGTTACACACGCACAGACGCGTTCCTGCCATGTCCTCATGTTGAAGCAGATCAGCCGCAACTTGTTTGCCATCAAAGCCGCCATCGTGGAGTGCCAGTATACGTTCAGAAGTGGCGTCCATGACGTCACGTGCAAGCTATCTATAGTATCGTTTCATTCCAATGTCGCAATTTTCATCAGTTTTTTTTTTTTTTGTAAAGACACGGCTAAGCAGGCTGCCTACGGTCAACAATCGGCTTCCTATGCAGTCACTACATTTCAGCTTTTCCTTTAAGATTTACCAGATTTCACAATAAAATTCCGAGAAAAAGACGATTTCTCTGTTTCGATCTGATAGGAACACTTGGGTTAAACGTGCATTCTTTGGGCAAATGCAATCTTCTTACTTGTAAGCAGGGTAAACACGGCGTAGCAGAGGAGCAGCAGCACGATCAACAGGAGCAACGCGATGATGATCGCAAAGACGCCTTTTTCATTCCTGCACGAGCGAGGTAGCCTCATTATAATACTCATCGTCGTCATGACCGTTAATATACTTAGTTATTATACGAATTTTATTAACAGCACATCCAAATACTATTTTATGACGTGATTACACCTAAACACAGTTTTATCCAGAGGACTGGATCTTTCCTCTGTATATCGTTGACTCGGAGGATTCAGCAGGCTATCTTAATACGGGAGGACCGCATGTAAGCGGCACAAAGACAGAGTTAGGTCCGCGAGCGAAAAATCACGGTGGATGCTACGAATAAGGGTTCGAGTCGAGCCCAGGCATTCTGTGTGGTACTCAATATAATACTTGACTGCCCCACAGAATTAACAGTAATTAATAGAATAATAGTATTACTATTAATGTATTCTATCACAGAGCCACGACAGTGTTCGAAACTGCTTTGGAAAAGGACCCTACACAGGCGTCATGTCGAACGAGCAATTCGTTAACAGACGTGTACTGGGTGGCAGGACCCTAGAATCGCCCCAGACGTCACACTCGTGAAGAGCACGAGTGGGTGAATTAGAGCGCCCTATCCATTACAGTGGGCTCAGCTATAATAATTATCCTCATCATCAGCCACATCAGCAACAAAGTGTGCAGCTACGCAGACACGCGTATTGTCTTACAGATCCGTAGGGTGTACTTCGCTACTTCGCAATATGATGAATAGTGGCGTATTGGGTACTTCGCAATTTCGCTTTGAGTAGGCTCCTTAGGAGAGTTTACAGCGGTGAATGTCACGCACCAAAACGTTACTAACATCACGGCACGGCTGAGGTGTCCACCGTGAAGCGAAGTACGGCATGCACGGTTAACGATATCGTGCTCCACTCGTAAACGTGAAGCTTAAGCGCCCTAAATATTGTGAGCGCTCACTATTTGTCGGGACGCCTTGGTCGTTGGGTGCTGCGTTTGCAAGGGTGTGACTTGAGTGCAACATATAGGTCGGGTCGGCAACACCAAGATACCGACGCTTTGTCGCGCTGTCCACTCTCGCCAAGCGCCCAAGTGTCGCCTTCCATCTGTTCGTCACCGACCAAACAAGTGACCAAGCAGACGACAATTAGTCCGAAAGAGTCCTTTGCCTCGGTGGACTTTCTTTCATTCGCAGATCTCACCTCGCTCCAGCATGTAGATACATACTGCCGCACAATCATCGATCAGCTCAATGACTTATACCGTGCTCCCAACAACCGCTTAGGACGGCAGCTTGCACGATTCAAGCTTCAAGATGGAGCATTATGTCGGAAAATTTACCACCCTCTCGGTAACCAATGGGTACGAGCCTTACACGATGACGCGACAGCTGGCCACTTAGGTTCTCACAAGACTTACGACCGCATCAAAACTCGCTGCGTTTGGCCCAGCCTCTCAACTTGTGCGGCCAAGTACGTCGGTTCCTGCGCGTCATGCCAACACCGAAAACGTACCACATCTCTCCCCCAGGCCCTTTACAACCACTGCCGTGCCCGTCCGCTCTCTTTGAATTCGTCGGCAGACTTATACGGACCCCTTCCGCTTACGCCAATCGGTCACCGCTGAATTGTTACTGCCGTGTACTACTTAACTCGCTACGCGGAGACGGCAGCTCTTCCCTCTAGTGCTACCTCTGAAGTCGCCGATTTTGCCCTGCGCGCCATTATTCTGCGCCACGGCTCCTCTCGTGTTCTTCTTAGTGCCCGTGGCAACTCATTGCTTTCCCATATCCTTGCTGAAGTTCTCCAGGTCTATAACATCATCCATAAGACAACATCGGCATATCATGCGAAAATAAATGGTCTTACATGGCGTTTTCACCGAACTTTGTCCGACATGATCTCATTGTATGTTCAACCAGATCAGAAAAACTGGAAAAATGTACTTCCTTTCGTCACGTTTGCATATAATACTGCCATACAACGCACGACGAATTACAGCCCGTTCTTCCTTTTACTGGACACCACCGTCTTGTACACGCCTTCTGTTCCATCTTCGTCCATTCCAGAAGAGTTCGCTGCTCGCGTCGCGCGCTGCCGTGAAACTGCCCGCGCCAACACTGCATGCTACCATTCAGGACAAGAGGAAAGTTGGTTTTGATGCGAAACGTCGAGTCTGTTTCGTTCCGCCCAGGCGACGAAGTGCTCCTGTGGACACCTGTTCGTACACCTGGGCTCTATGAAAAATTTTGATATCTCGGTCCATACACCGTGCTGGAAAGGACATCTGCCGTGAACTATCGCGTCGCTCCTGTCAGCGCGGCTACTGATCGCTTCGCCGCAGCACCGAGATCGCTCATGACTCTCGCCTGAAACCATATATTCGGCGTTACTACCTTGCTAACTTGTTGCCTGCTTTCGCGAAGGGGGGAAAATTAGTGTGAGCGCTGACTATATAATTCATCGTCTTCATCTGTATATGCAATCCATTGTTATCATCATCATCGTTTGTCAAGCGCGCGAGGCCTGTCAGCGATCGTGGCTCAAACGAAGAGGAAAGGTGCACGCCGTCTCCCTCGCGCGAAATGTGCGTAGAGGGATGCCGGATGGGGCGCTGCGTGCCTCCGGCAACTAGGGAGCCTACATGACCGCCCATGTAGGCTCACTACCGGCAACTAGAGTTACTGTATACGCTACCTTTAGGTAGCAGAGCAAACGCCGCTAGCAACCATGCATTGAGAAGAAGCTGACGCTCAGGCCAATTTTTGTATTTCTCGACGCCGCCGCTGTAGCGAACTGAACTAACACTAGTCATCGATAGTCAATGTTTATCACCGTTTTTCGACACGCCAGTCATGTTATTCAGCGACATGGTGGGCATGTCGCCTGCAAAAACGGAGTGCGACTTCACCGCATAGTTCTGGTTGCTAGCCAGGCCTATGCGCAACTCTGCCACCTAAAGGTAGCAAATACAGTAACTCTACCGGCAACAACTGTGTACTGTGACCTGCCAGGTCTGGTCGCCCACGGTCGCACGTGCCGTTCTTGTACAGGGATCTGCAGACGGCTAATACCTTTGTACGTGTCGTGTTCTCACCGCTTGGTTTGCGATGAATTTATAGACAGCACGAAGCACGCTTCGATCGCTGCAGCAGCCTCGTTTCCTTACGCAAGCTCGCATGCTAGAAGAGTGAGCTGCTAGCCTTACTTCGTGTAACATTCCAATGAATTTCTGTCATATTCACTGATTCGCCATTGCGGGGGAATCTGACTTTTTCGTCTATTTATACATCGCAAGCAGTGCATATGCCAGTTTTATTTTCTCTCGCTGTCCCTGCTCGATCACGGCGCGCACGTGGCTTTCACAGAACTGAATGGTTACGCATGAGCTAAGACAAAATAAAGTGGTGCGTTCCGCACTTCAAAAGGTGAAGGTCGTAAAGAAAGGTGAACGCTAGCATTATTATTATTATTATTATTATTATTATTATTATTATTATTATTATTATTATTATTATTATTATTATTATTATTATTATTATTATTATTATTATTATTATATAGTCCCGCAGCATGGCGCCCAGCCGGGATGCGTGTGTGCTCTGCTCGTGCCCTTTTTTCGGTAAGCAGCAGTTTTTCCGCTGCGAAATCTGCGAAAAACGTGTGCACGCGAAGTGTGTGACTTGGCCGGATGACCAACTGCAGCTCTTGAAGTCCGGATCGCGTACATTTTCGTGCAATTTGTGCGATTCCGCCCAGCATGGTGACAGGCCTAACGACGAGACAGAGGTATGCCCGACGGCGGCGTGTTCCCTGCCGCCACGTGGTTCCCCAACCGGTCCACCTCTCGCCCCTTCGGGAGACCTTGGCGAGGAGGTAGCCGGCCTTCGCCGCCTGCTCCTCGACGCGCTGGAAGGGATTTCGTTTCTGAGTGACGAGGTCTCACAGCTGCAGGAAGATAATGAGCGCCTGCGAAAGGAACATTCCCGAGTGGCTGAGCAGCAGGTCCGTATCGTCGCCTCCCTTCGTGGTGAGGTTCGTTTTCTACGCGATGAGCTGACACGCTGCGTCACCCCTAAGCTTTGGGAACGTCCTGCAAAGTCTCCAACGGCTGCAAAGTCTCCAACGGCTGCAAATTCTCCAACGTCTCCAACGGCAAAGTCTTCCGTGAACTCCGACACCCCTGCGACCTCTGATACGACTCGTAACACCGAAACGCTCCCACCTTTTACCCCACCACCAGGTTTTCAGCGTGATTTGAAGCTCCGCGTTGTCGATCGTACGGAAACCTCTTCGGCCAATGTCACAGTGAGTGCAAGAAAGGAAACGAAAAGAAAAACACATGTATCTACTGGAGCCATGGACTCGTCCACTTTGTTAGTGGCTCAAATCCCCCAACGAGCCCAGCGGCAGTGGGCTATATTTGTGTCCAAGTTGAGCCCTGACACTACATCTGCTGACCTCAAGAAACACATTGAGTCTGTTGACCTTTCTGCCATTTCCTGCCGGCGGCTCAAAACAAAATATCCTTCTTACTCCTCGTTCTGCGTTACAGTTGACGAAGATACATCGAAACGTCTGAATGACCCGTCAATGTGGCCATGCGGTTGCATTTTCAAACCATTCCGTGGGATTCTCCACGACGACATGCTCCATCCCTCAGAGTGCGCACCCGTAAGCAACGGTGCCGTGTAATTTGGATATATTTTATCAGAACGCTCGTGGTCTTCGCACTAAGACGCGCGAATTCTTTGCTAATGTTGTTTCGTCTTCTTTTGACCTTATTGCGATTTCTGAAACGTGGCTGTGCAGTGAAATTCCTTCCTGTGACTATCTTCCGTCGAACTACACCACCTTCCGCAGTGATCGGGACTTCTGTGCAACTAAACAAAAAGGTGGTGGTGTATTGATGGCTATAGACAGTTCTCTAAGATCTGTTAGACGCAAGGACATAGAAACAATTCCTGAATCAATTTGGATCGAAATTAGTCTTGAGCACTGTGAAAAATTGTTGATTGGATGTTTCTATGTATCGCCTAGCGTTTCACCAATTGCTTTTAATCAGATCGTCTCTTCTATTGAAAATGTGGTAATTTCACATAAGAAGCACAGAATTCTTGTACTTGGCGATTTTAACACACCTGGAATTGACTGGACCACACTTAATTTTTCTCATTATCATCATTTCTTAAAGAACAAATGCAGCGTATTGTTAGATTTTCTCGCTTTTAATTCCCTGCAGCAGCACAATAGTATTGCCAATTCCTGTGGTAACGTCTTAGATCTGTGTATTTCTAATAATCAACCTATCGAAGTATCACTCTCTCACATCTCTCTTGTTCGTCCTGACAAATTTCACCCACCACTCAAACTAACACTCTGTATTTCACCAGAAAAACCAAGCTTTCCCAGAAAAATCGACAAAACGCCCAGATTTGCCTTCAAGCGAGGTGACTACGTTGGCTTGTACCATGACTTGTCCACCACAGATTGGTCACTGGTAACTGACAAACCCAATGTTGATGATCAAGTCGATCAGTTTACGGAGCTTATCTTGACCAGCATGCGCAAGTTCATTCCCCAGTATACACCTCATCATTGTAAATATCCCTCCTAGTTCTCATCAGAACTTATAAGTGCACTGAAACATAAAGATCGTGCACACAGGAAGTATAAACGTTCTGCATCAACTCATTTGAAGGAAGAATTCTGTCGTTTTCGTACTCTTTGTAAATGCCTTTATAAACGGGATCACAGTCTATATATTTCATTTTTAGAAAAAAGCGCGTCTGACAGGCCGGCTGAGTTTTGGAAGTATGTGCGCAAACGGTCGAGCAAAAGTGGCGAGTCCTTCAGGATAGTGGATCCAAATGGAGTAGAAGTTCAAGCCGTTGCTGACTGTTTTGCCATGCATTTTTCATCTGTCTATAAGTCTCCAGCCTCTGTAGCTAGTAACGGTCGACAGGTTAAGGCAGTTGGCACAGCTGATGCTGTGTCGCTAGATGAAGATTCCATTTCAGAATTCATTAAGCGCTTGAAACCATCCTTTTCAGCTGGCCCAGATGGCATCCCCTCTGCCATACTAAAAGCCTATGGCAGTATACTTGTACCAGTATTGACTACCATATTTAATAAGTGTCTGCATGCTTCAACGTTTCCTAGCATGTGGAAAACTGCTCGTGTTTTCCCAGTGTTTAAGTCTGGCTGTAAAAGTGACGTCTCGAACTACCGCCCTATTTCCCTTCTTTGTGCCGCATCCAAAATCTTTGAGCTTGCTCTTCACAAAATATTGTCTTTTGATGTAAAAAATTCATTGATTGTGAATCAGCATGGGTTTCTCGCTGGCCGCTCAACTGTCACTAATCTTGCCAGTTTCATGATGCAAGTCTCCACGCCTATTTCGCAGAGAGGACAGGTTGATGATATTTACTGTGACCTTAGCAAAGCTTTTGATGTTGTCAGCCATTCGCTGCTTGTGGATAAACTTACACACTTTGATGTTGATTCTTCAATTGTGAATCTCCTCCATAGCTATCTTCTTGATAGATTATGTTACGTTGCCGTTAATGGCCAAACGTCCTCTTTGTATAAAGCTACTAGTGGGGTTCCTCAAGGGTCGGTACTGGGCCCACTCCTCTTTTTAATTTATGTTAATGATGTTTCTTCTGTCATTCGGAATTCTTCTTTCCTTTTGTATGCCGATGACATAAAGATATTTAAGGAAATTCATTCAGTTATCGGTTGTCGCTTGCTGCAATCTGATTTGTGTTCTTTTTCTGAATGGTGCAGGAGCAATAACCTCTCCCTAAATATTTCAAAAACCAAGGTAATGAGTTTCACTCGAAAAACATCTAGTGTGCCATTTTTATATTCTGTCAATTCTGTGTTGTTGTGTAAGGTATGTGAGATCAATGATCTAGGTGTTCTTTTTGATAGCACCTTACACTTTGCTGCTCACGCTAAGCGTGTTGCTTTGCGGGGTCTTCGCACCCTAGGCTGTGTTTGCAGAATGTCTAGAGAATTCCGTTCTCCTGTGCCCTTCCGAAAATTGTACACCGCGCTATGTCTTCCTCAACTAGAGTATGCATCTGTGATCTGGAATGGCATTCCTAATTCCAGCAGCAACGCCATTGAGCGAGTCCAGAAAAAATTCCTAAGCATTTACAACCATCGTTTCGCTAGAAATGACTCTGGATCTCGTTCTAACGCTGCTGGATTATTATCATTGCCATCACTTTGCTGCCGACGAAATCGCGCTGATCTGTTATTTCTTTACAAGCTTGTGCATGGTATCATATCCTGCCCTGTACTGCTCAACTGTATTAATTTCCGAATTCCCCGTAAGCTGACCAGAGAGAATAGACCTTTTCATGTAACCGCCTGCCTCTGTGAACATTCGACCATTGGCAGGATACAACGTCTTTACAATGCTTACTTTTTGGAGCTCGATGTTTTTCACAGCTCCCAGTCGTTGTTCTGCTCCGAGCTTTGCACTGTACTTACATAGCCTTGTACACTGTTGATATTTTTTTTCTGCCTGAGCAGAGTTGTATATGTGCAATTTTATAACGTTTTTTATCCCTGATATTTTATTATGAATGTTTCCTTTGTTTCTTTTGTTTTCTTTTTGTTTTTTTTTTCGTGCGCCAGTACAAAGACCTTACGGTTGTTCCTGGGCACATTAAATAAACGTTTGATTTGATTTGAAATAAACGTTTGATTATTATTATTATTATTATTATTATTATTATTATTATTATTATTATTATTATTATTATTATTATTATTATTATTATTATTATTATTATTATTATTATTATCTTGTAGCAGCAGTTGTAGTAGTAGTAGTAGTAGTAGTAGTAGTAGTAGTAGTAGTAGTAGTAGTAGTAGTAGTGCAAATTCTAGTTGAAAACTTTGAAGGTCAAGCCTAAGTTAGCTTCTTTCTACGTACGATGATGCAGCGTGTGAGGGCGAAGGTGACCTGCCTGAAGCGTAGGACGTCATCGGGCTGCAAAACAATGCCATAAGTCTCATTCACTCATACGCAGTGAAAACAAAATAATACTATAAGTGCTTCTCATTTGCGCATAGATTTCAATCGCATATATACAGGTCTAGAAAGTGTTGAGTGTGTTTTAAAGGCAGGTTAAGTGACAGCTCTCCATTCACATGATGAAATATCACGCGTAAGTACTTTCCTATGCATCTTGATAGTTCCAATAATTTCGTCCATTTTTTTTGTAGCTTTAGTATCGGTTAACAGGAAAGTGCGACAGAATGAAGCCCAGAAATTTAAAAATGATCAAGCTTCGTACGCATCTACACAGGTAGACAGCATCTCTGAATTCCGCAAACTACTGCAGAGAAATTGAACAAAACAGTGAGTTTTTTTGTATAATAGAAAATTAGAAAACCCCCGGTAATTTTAAATGTTACCTGATGAAATCGCTGTACGGGAAAAATTAGGCTGGACACATCCCTGCCCAAATCTGTTTTTCGAGAACGTACCCACCCACCCACCCACCCCCCATCCATCCATCCATCCGTCCGTCCGTCCGTCCGTCCGTCCGTCTGTATGTATGTATGTATGTATGTATGTATGTATGTATGTATGTATGTATGTATGTATGTATGTATGTATGTATGTATGTGTGTGTATGTATGTATGTATGTATGTATGTATGTATGTATGTATGTATGTATGTATGTATGTATGTGTATGTATGTATGTATGTATGTATGTATGTATGTATGTATGTATGTACAGCGTCAAGCGCTCCACAGAACGCAGTGTACGTTCGGTGGAGCACTTGACGCAGAGTTTTTGAAGACTGTACTGACTGGGCATGTATTTCATCGGTGCATGGAAGCAAATTCGATATTCGGGTGGCGAGATTTTTAGACAGCCCTACAGGAACTCATTAGTTTAGGTTAGGTTAGGTTAGGTTAGGTTAAGAAGCGAAGGCGAGTTGACATACACGACACCTAAGCACTTACCTCATACGGTAATTTTTTTTCCTCGTAACATAAAAAGTAGCGAAGGACGCTGCGTCTGTGTTACTGTTTCTGAGCAACGTAGCCATTGCAACGCTTGCCTGCATTCTCGGTATGAGACGCTATGAAAAACAATCCGGCGTTTAGAGGTAAAACAAAAATGCTTACACTGCCACTGAAAAAGGAAAGAGTGAGAAGTGAGCAAACACACGAAAATATTCAAGAAATAAGCACATATCCGCAATGAACAAGATTTACTGTGTTTTAAATTTTCTGCTGCAGCAACAAGTGTTCGCGTGCTAATAAGGACAGTGGTAGCGAGCTCGATTTGCAGCTCAAGTTTATAAAGCTAAGGCTTAGTAATAACGATGCATCTTTTCAGCTAAGAGCCGTTTTATGTTCGCCGGCCGCCTACAATAACCTCGCAAACATCACGATTTCTCGAATAACAATTTTTGAGGCTCTTGCGAGCATGTCTAATGTAATACTGTCCCTGTCTGTTTTATAAAATGTCACCCACCGGCAACTACTTTTGGTAAGTTGTTCTCTGTCGTGATTGGTTCATTGCTGTTTTTGCAAGTTGTTCTCTGCTCTGATTGGTGCAGTGGGAAAAAGTCTAGTAGCAGAGTAAGCGCGTCGCGAACACATACCGAAATTGTCCAGAGCCGTACCCCTAGGTTTCGTGGTTATATTCATGTATAAGAGTGATTGCACGACGATAAACAAGAGCTTCTTTTGTTGGCTGTATATGACTATCATTTAAATCTTTTCAAACAGCATACGTAGTAGTGAGTATAGCGCAACATTTTAGTTGCTCAGGTGCTATTTTTAGCAAGTGAATGAGATCTGAGGTGGCCTAATTTAAACCGGAGTCTTCTCAATGACGTGCCTAGGTTTTAATCAGGCAAAACCTCACTTTTCAACAAATGATCGCAGGTATTAGGTCTGGCTTCGTATTTATCAGTGGTTTTTTTTACTCCAATAGGTTCTTAAAGATTACGCTGCAAACGTTGTGAATTTCCCCGCCAGTATAATATATTGAAAAGCCAGAAATTAGTTATACGTACGAGAAGAGCTTATCAGCCACATTCCTTTAATTGACATTACAGCGTGACATGTGTTGTGTTGCCTCTTTAAAGCCGTATTGCATCGCGGTGATTTCAACTCAAACCAGCGTCACATTCAAGGTCTTCCTAAAGGCAGCCACGAAATACGTCGACTATTGTTTGTTTTATCACGAATTACGTTAACGCTACGCTATACTAGGCTATAGTACACTCTAGCTATACAAGAGTTTTCTCGAGTTGCCCGAGGAAGGTTTTTTTCCTTTTTTGTTAGGGAAAGGCTTAAGTTTAAGGGTTCTATATTTCACTGCGCCCTCTCTTACAATCTGGCAAAGGTTCTAATAAACGTCCGAAGATCGGTTCTCGAGACTGAATCGGAGAACAGCATACCTTGTAGAGGTTCCAGCGAACCTGCGTGCCTTCTTCTCTTCCCTGCGTCAAAGGAACGGCCAAGAAAATGCTTCGTCATCTAGAAGAACGACTAGTAAAATGTGTCTTCTAACAGCTGATGAGGGCAGGTCGTGAATCTGAGCAAATAACGTACACTTCTACATGCCATGAAAAGTATTCTCTCAAATTTAACTTCCTGCGACAAACAAGACGGAAGGAGGCAGTTGTGCATACATTGACAAGATAATACATTTCATAAATCTTGTTAGCCAGAGTCCGGTAAAAACGCACCTCAATTATAGCATGCATGGTATCTACCAGCAGACAGTCCTTTGGTGTAACGCGGGCTAATAAGATGAATATCCTTCAGTACGGAGTGTCACTGAAGCCATCGTTTGGACAAGTGGTCTTGTCTTCTTCAAGGCAGCAACGAGAAGACGAGTCCACTTGTCGAAACGTTGGTTTCAGCGACACTACATGTTCAAGAACGTTAACCTCTTCTAGGCTCCATCTTGGCCTGGACTTCAGCCTTGTTTACATAGTTTAATAAGGGACCATGAGAATAAAACAGCCCACAATGCGTCTGCGGGGCGTCTAATTTTGCTAAGTAATGGTCTCGTCTAATCTGTGCTCACACTTGCACGCACTTGCCCGTTAATGCTGCACATAAAACGTGCCTAAGATTACAATATAACGTATGAATGAGCAGGGGTTAACCGACTGTAACGTTTAACTAAATGGCCGATGGTTATGGCACACTTTGCAGTTCAGCGTTTTACTCCGATTCAGTGCAACGCAGGTAGGCGCCCTTCATTTGCAGGGGCGAAAACTTCTGCAAGGGCTACGTTACAAATAAGTCGTGGATGTGCTCGAGTGCAGCTAGCATCCCACCGTTTTAAGACTGCAGGCGAAACTGTTTGTTACTCACCGCTGCCTGAAAGCCTTGAAGACGACCGAGGCGTTCTTGAAGCCGTAGGAATGGACGACACGGCTGCAACAAAAGGACACCAAGAAATTCAAGTCAAGATTTAAGTGCGAACGAAACGTTCAAGACATATAGACAGCGGTAACGTTGATGCATAACGTTGTCAATATTGTTGTTGTTGTTGCTGTGATTACTGTTGATCGTGGTGGTGGTGGTGGTTGTGGTAATGATGACGATGATGATGATGTTCAAGTACAACTTGAAGTACGACTAATTGAGACGTTCCAGACAGACAGACATACGTACAGACAGCGGCAATGTTGAAGCACAACGCTATCGAGATTGTTTTTCTTCTTGTTGTTGTTAAGTATGATGATGTTGTTCAACTACAACTTGCAGTGCGATTGAGACGTTCCACACAGAGAGACAGATAGGCGGATGTACAGACAGCAGCAACGTTGAAGCATGGCATTGTCGAGATTACTGTCGTTGTCGTCGTTGTTGTTGTTGTTGTTGTTGTTGTTGTTCGCTCAGTGACCAAGCGCTTCACGCTAGGACTTACGTGATGGGGCAGTCGCGAGGCTGGCGAAACTCGTGCTCGAGAAGCTGGTACGGGTCACCGTGGTGGTGCCACTGGTACCGGTCGCCGAACTGCTTCGCCCGCTGGCATCTTCACCGGCGGCTGTGCCCGTTTCCGTGGTCCCACTGACCCCGGAGTCTGCGGCACCTCCTTGTCCGGCTGAATGTGATGAAAAGCCAGAACAGCAAAGGTGAATTTTTATGTTAAAAAGACAGGGCGTGCAAACACGGGCACATGAGAGAAGACCGCAAAGGCGCACAGCGGCGGAAAAGAAGGTAGACACAAAAACTTATCTGCGCATGCCCAGGCAAGATGCGATACCTATCAGGCACGCGTGATGGCCAACGTGAGAGATAACTGTACCGGCACTTGATTTCTTCCTTATGCAATTTAATCGACGGTTGGCTCACACATGCGCTACCACTACTATTTATATGGCAGGCCTCAACCATCAGACGCGTTTCTTCATTCCTGTACCTGTACAAAACTGCGCATTTATCGAATTTTGGCGTGCACTTACGCTCTCTACAATGTCAAGATAGATTAGAAGGTGAGCATCCGGTTAGCGATCTCTCATGTTCATTAATCTCTGGTTAACACAGCGACCCGTCTCTCCTACGCAGAAACGGCCGCAGCTAAACGGAATCTTATACACCCTACCTGAACGGCAATCAGTAGATTTGTATGTTTTACGAAACAAATGCCAGTCCGCTTCTTATCTATTACACCTCCATTCTTTCTCTGCACGACAGCATATATCTTACCTAGCTTATTGGCAGCCTTAAAAACAACATTCACGCCGTATCTACCTCCCACTTTTTTTAGCCTGTGAGATATGCAATGAATGTAAGGAATACCTACGACACGCTTGTTACTATGGTGACGGACTTTATACATTCAGCGACAGTGGCCACTGCCACGCGAGGGTAACCTACATCTAAAAGACGCGTAACTTGTGCGGTAAAGCTCGAGACGTTCGAGACACAAAATTTTCAATGCACTTCCAAAGGATATACCATCACATTGGTATGTTGTTCGTTCGGCGACCTGGCCCTATTTGACGTATGATCTTCAATTAAATATCTTAATGGGACACGACAGTGAAACAATAAATTAGTTTTGACTGATGATGACTGATGATGGCCGATGACTGATGAGAAGACGACTGACCAGCACACCCACGGGCCACTCAGGCTGTCCAGCCCTTCGTCTTCCTTCACTTCATCTCCGTAACAGATTAGGTGATTGGGTGCTCCTTTGGTCACCATGTCGCCGTGTAGGGCTCTCCGAGAAACGCCTGTCCCGCTACTCAGGACCCTACTAAGTCTTGCGTCAAGTTAGCGACGTGAATTACGAGATGGCGCCGTTGCACTTCGATTCGTCAAGTCGGCCATCTGTTGACATTGTGCATGTTTCGCGGATGAAACCATATATATACTTCTCTCGCACTTCATCGCCGGACCTGCGCCGAGACGGCACTACAACGCCCGGGCGTCCTGTTAGGGAAATCCAGTGAAGGAAGACGAAGGGCTGGACAGCCTGACTGGCGCGCGGGTGTGCTGGTCAGCCATCTTGACACTTGCACCAATTCTTCTTTGTAAATACATATTGTATATACTCAAACAAACCCGTATCAATAGAAACCCAAGAGCGGGGCAAGAAGGATCACTAACGCTGACGTCACGAGCAAATGTTTCGGAAGAGAGCGTGGTGTACGTTCTGGGCCTCATCCACGTCACGAACCAATGAGAAGCTTCTTACCCATCGTTGGCTGGTCGCGGGACATTGTAGGGGCTTCGGGCGCCGTTGGGGACTCGTTCCCCGAAGATGATGCGTAGTGTGCTGCTGCTCGGCCGTGGAGAACACAGAGCGATGAGAGCCGTGGCCAGGGTCACACGGATTCTGTTCTTCTTCTGAGCCCACGAGCGCCATGCGGCCCCTTGATGATGATGACGACGAAGAAGGCACTTCACTGTGGCACGTACCCACTGCGACGGATAGCTGAAGAGGTGTCATTACTGCTCCCTTTCATAGTACTGAGTTATTAATGAACATATCTCATAGTCACGATACATGTAAGTGCATAGAAAACTGACTGTACGGACTCTATCCGCGGTGTGACCACACTGTATGTACTGGGCTATATGTATGCCCTTAGGCTCTGCTCATTCTTTATACGCCACATAGTGTACATATACGTAGGGCTTCTGCTTATTTTTCTATATTCTTATTCTTTTATTCCTTGTAGCTTTTGTTATTTTTGTGTGTTTCCCCAATGCTGCTATTTTGTTGATGGGATAACCGGCTCTAACGTAGCCTACCTTCGCATATTTTTCTGTATTGCGATAGCAAATATATGGACACTGTCGGCTGTTTTTTGCCGTCGGCGTCGCCGTCATCTCCCGTATATGTATACGTATGTGTATGTATATACAAGCCACAAAGAAAAATACTTTCCAAAGCGCGGATTCGAACGAGCGACCCCTCGCTCCGCAGCGCGCGGCGTTAAGACGGCTCGGCCACGGAGCGTACGTCCCTCAGCATACTAAAGATGAGCTGTTTATATACGCCATTTACCGCTGGCGGTACGCAGAGCTCGGGGATATTTCAGCGTGTTCTGTGGATTACCAGCGAGATGGCGCGAATGGCGCGTTTTAGAGGTCGCTGCCCCGCTCGTAGCGATGCGCACGCTCGGCTACCACTTTTACTTTGCCCAAAATGGCGTAGTCGCCCCCCCCACCCCCGCGCGCTTATCTTTTGATGGGGGCGGTTTATTTGTCTTGTGCTTTCATCGGAAGGTTTGCGTTGATGTTACAGAGCGCACGAGTGTCACTTCACTCTATGCAGCGGCCGCGTTTGCGAAAGGAGCGCACTGCTCAAACACAAGGAAGTAACAACAGTGACAGCTGTTCGCGCTCGTCCTGTGTATACCTGTGCGTTCGTTTCGTGCGTCCTTCTTTGTGTTTGAGCAGCGCACTGCACGTTTCGACCTGCTCGACGTTCTTCGCGTCACATTCCAATTTGTTGCTATCGCATTTATAATAATAATAATAATAATAATAATAATAATAATAATAATAATAATAATAATAATAATAATAATAATAATAATAATAGTAATTAATACTACTACTACTGCTAATAATAATAATAATACCGCCTCTGGCTTTTGTTTTTTTTTTTTGTGCCAAAATCATGGCATAATTATGAGTCACGCCGTTGTGGAATGTTCCAGAAATTTAGGTCATTTGGTATTCCTAGGGGCTTTGCCCTCGGGCCGTAGTTTCTCTGGACCATAATAAAGTTCTTGCCATGCCGTGTCATGCCATTTGGTGTTCTTTAACGTGCAGTGACATCGCACAGTACACGGACCCCTAGCATCTCGCCGCCATCGGAATGCGACCGCCGCGGCCAGAAAAGAACCCGCGACCTTCGGGTCAGCTGCCGAACACTGTAAATCAAAGCTCTAACCACCATACCACCGCGGCGGACTACGAAGGGGAAAAAAAGTAGGCAAATAGCCAAGTCATTCTTTCTGCCGCCACAGGCCTAAAAAATTGCCTCATTGGCGCGAAGTAGCCAAATCTGGCAACACTGGCACTGATGATGAGTGTGATATTAGCAAACGTAAGAGCGATTAGCATTGTAAGCGAAGAAAAGAAAAGTGCCCGAAGAAAGTTGCATGACAGGCAAGTATGCGCACATAGAAAGTTCGCTTCTTGATATTTTCTTCTGCAATTTCACTTAGGCGGCAAGATGCTTTTTTTTCTTTCCTTGATCGGGCCCAATAATTTTCATCACCTGTCACAGCTGTACTAATTGTTATCTCGCTTCTGCTGCCGGGAGGGCCGAATAGAGGACTGTTATTGACTTTTTTTTTTCTTTCCTGCAAGCTTACGAGAACATTCCATGTTTCTTAGGGGAAGCGCAAAGATACGTTTTCCTATAGGCGATAACGAATGAGTGCAAAACGAAGCACCAGAGTAAAAAGCGGAAATACAAAAAAAATAAACGCTGCTATAACAAAAGTAAGATCATGACTTAGACGTTTTCCCTTTCTGTTTCTCGAAACATTATAGCAACGAACGCATAATATTGGTCTGGCGTCGCCTACCTTCCTACGTTTTCACAACTAAATGAAACAACAAAAACGCAAAGAGCAAGAAGATACATATCGATATAACTCTTACTCCAAAAAAAAAAAAAAAAGGAAAGGGGGGGGGGTGTTAACCAGACCAGACGCGTCTGGCTTGCAGCCTTTGGAGCCGCTTTTTTTTTTGTTTACACCGTTTTCTTGCGTACACAGTTTACATTCAATATGCATACGCTTGCACCCTTTGCGTTGTCATCCTGTTGTTGCCACTGTTAGGCGCACTTTCAAGCCTGCAACTAATTAACCAATAAAACACTTCGCTGAGTCTTCGCAATATTCCTTTATGCGCACATCTTTTTTAGCGGCGGTTTTCCCGTGTCAAAGTATGGAAATAGAATTGTATATCAGCGTGCATTCCATTTTCACGCAGACCCTGCGACAGCGACTTGCAAAATGCGTTGTCTTTGCTGACAAAAACTTTAGATAAGAATTTCGCAATCTATGCGGGCTTTCTTGTCGTCTAGGCAACATACATCGTGGAAATGCGCTATAATTTTCGCAGAATGCCTCCGGTGTGCTCGCAGCATCTTTGCGCCAGGACGCGAAAGTATACATCTTAGCGCTTGTTTTGCTGACGCTACCATGTCGAGCGTTCACATCTGCGCGAAACTGTGAGCTTGGCGGCGGCTGCTTTTATGCTTTTAAGTATGCTTTTAAACGAAAAAAAGAAAATAAATGAGAAAAGAAGTCGTTGAGCAACCCTCAGACAAGTTTCAATGCAAATGCGCCAAAACAGTTGGAAGGACGCGACAGGAGACTGCACTTATCGAAAGATCCTCTTTTTTTTTTGACATTGTTCTGACTGTTTCCATTTCAAATTTCAGGCGTCGCCAGCAAACAAACAACACAACGAGCGTTCGCAACGCCTGCTCTCTTTAGCGTGAGCAAAACATTTTTCTGAGGACACTACGTAGACTACGTTCTCCTCTTCATTCCTTGTATTTTTTTACACCTCATCGCTATTTACGCAACCATCTCACTGTAACGGCTGTTCTTGGGTGAGAATTATAACAAATATTGAACTTCTCTACAAAACATTGAGTCGAGCCAGTGAGAAGCTAAATAAAGACGCATGCCTAAAAAAACCTATAAACGGTGAACGTTACTGCTTAATGCTACATCGATGTTCTTAACGTCAACCAGTGATATTAACGCTGAAAGGCATCGAATTCTCCCCACGCCCCCCCCCCCCCCCCCTCTCCATTACCCGCCTATCTCGACCTATAATCTACAAACTTAGTTCTCCGGTTTATATTTCGTGTTCTAGAATCTCTACCGGCTTCGTGAACACGTGAGTCTATCTATAAAGAACCCATTTTACTATATTTCATGCTTTGTTTGTATATTTTACTCATTTTTAGCGTCGCACGACGAAGAAAGGTAAGCGGCTGCCAGGAGCTGCTGCGACGTTGGTGTAGCGGCAAAACAAACGAGACACGGTCGATGCGTCGAGACATTGATTATGTTTCACATACGGGGAACATAAGCATATCGAATGATGTCCATTATTTAGTACATACTGCAGTCCATAGACCAAGCAGGAGGGGCGAAAAAAGGGAGCACAGCAAAACAAAAAAGCGAACAAGTTATACAGCAAGTTAGAATACACAATACTACTGAAAAACAAGTCATACTAATTAGGATGCTTAGTTATACATCTCTAGAAAAAAAGTGAACAAATTTCTAGAAACAGCTTCAAGCACAAAAAATTAAAGCTACACAGCTGAAGTAATAAGATGGCATAATCTAGCATTCCAATATCGACAGTGTTGGTTAGACAAAAAGATGCATGTATTTTCCAAAGTCGGGAATGCCACGTTCAGGAAAAACATTTTGAAGGCAGTGTATTCCATTCGTTCATGGTTCTTGGAAAGAATGAGTGCTATGAACCTTTCGTGAACATATTTTTGTTTCCAGATCAATAAAGTATCTCACATTGAACTATTCAGAACTAAGAGCATACATACAATAGATATACTATTTTCATCGTTCATGTCGTCACTTTTCCTCCCTCCGGAGAATGTTTTTTTTTTTTTTTTGACATTGACAGCAATAGCGTACGGTAAGCACGGAAACGGAAAGGCCGTTCCGTAGTGGTCGGTACGCACATTTTTAAGAACGTTTTTAGCTTCGCGCGTTGCTCGTTGCGTGCCCTAACGTGATGAGGTTACCAAAGTGGCCACTAGCATAGCCAGACATTTTTTTCGTGGGGGAGGAGGGGGGGTGTTCAACCATGCTTTATGTGTGTTCGTATATGTGTGCGTGTATATATATACACATGCAAAATTGAAACATTTTGGAGAGGGTTTGAACACCCCCGTCTCCACGGCTACGCCACTGTAAGTGGCTAATGAAGGTCCTGTAGACTAATATAGCTACGTGTCGACCACGACGGTACGACATTTTCGTACTTACCGTACGGTATTACCGTCACTGCTAAAACATCCTGTCGTTTCTCCCAACGCCGACTGGTAGGCTGATCTTTACTTTAGCCACGCCGAACATTTTTGTCTTTGGAGCTTTCCAGTCAGTTGCAAGCCACAGTGCAATTCTAACTAAAGTGCGCTGAAGACTACGCTGTTAGTGTTACCGACAACAGGAAACACTTCTTTCTGCAAACTTTGTTTTTTAGGCTTGGCGCAAAGAAAGACGAAGACACAAAAAAAGAAGGCACGAAGACACGCGTCTTTTCTTTTCTGTCTTCATGTTTCGTTGCACTAAACCTCAATATATGCAGTACCAACTAGCCCACCAGTAAAGTCCATCCGTTTGCTCCTGAATGAGAACTTGCTATTATGACTCCTTTGAATCAGGTGTAGCTGTTTAGCTGTTAGTTATGCTTCCCTTACTTTTTTCGTTTATCCAGATTCTTTATTAACTACAGCGTGTCCAATCCGCCTGGAGGATGTGAGCCAGCTATTGAGGCAACAAGAACATATATCGTGACACGGTTCTGGTATCTGCGTCTAACTTAACTGTAACTAACGAGGGAAAACGATATCAAGGAAAAACGATAAATGACAGGCCCAGATATTTCATGGCGCCTTTTATTACCCCATTATTTGAGGAAGAGAAGAAAAGAGAGGGAGAAATAAGGGAGGGAGACGGAAAGGCATGGAAGCTTCTTTGTCATTCTATCAAGCTTGACTTGAAGGGCTTTAAAGTACCCAGGTGCACATCCAGTCTAGTGCTTTACTCTGTGAAAGGACATAAAACAATATTAGTCTATTTCATATTTAAACGTCTGGTGAGTTCATAAGTCCGTTTTATGTGTACAGCGCGTGAACAGTCAAGACTTGCCTTTTTTTTTCTTTTTCTTGAAGAATGAAACTTGCGTAGCTTTTTTTTCTAGTAAACCTTGGCTGGATAGTCGTATATTTTACTACCCACTGGTTTGCCAAGCCACACATAGTTCTGTCGAAGCTGGTTACCTTTTAAGTAAGAAAGCAAACTCCCAAGAAACACTGGTTCGCCAGTTGAATCGCGAGACATTCACGTGGTTACGGCAAGTTAGGCGAAGTAGCTGACAAGTACGACCACCACGTTAAATCTGCCTGCAAGTGAAAGTTACAGTCACAGCCACCACTACTACAAACCACGGGCGTATAGCAAAAATTTGTCACGAGACGCGCCAAACTGAACTTCTCCCAACAAACTGGAAACAAAGGTGAACATGCGAAAAGTCTCTTACCGATGTAACTTCGCATCAAATAGACAAGAAATTCAGTGACGCGGATGAAAAAGTGCACGAGTCTCAGGTGTCACCGACCAATCTTACTTTGAAACTTCCTAACCATGTGTATCCAATAGAACTCCTAATTTGAACGAGAACCTTCAATTTCGTAGCAGTTTTATTTTTCACAAGGCTTTTTTTTTTATATTCGGAAAACCGGAAGTAAGTGCTCGACCGGAAGTGCTTGAAAGAGAAACGATAGTGTCACTCGGTACGTGTGCCACGAAAAAGTTTCATGATTTAAAGTACCATGTATACTATGGGAGAGCGTAAATATGTCCCTAACGAAGGTAAGATACTTCATGTTTACGTGGGAAGCAGCGCAAATTAGACAAGGCACGAAAAGGATACTGCTGCGATTCATTATGGGGGAATTGTGGTGCCTAAGCCGGTGGCATTCTTATATTTTTACCTCCGTTTATTATGACATTTATATGCAATAGACAATATAAAGTACTAACAGAAGGAACTTAAAACCACGTCCTAGAAATACACTAACTCTTTTTTTATGCAGCAAATTCAGTTGGTTTGTATTGCCCCCCCCCCCCCCCCCCAGCAAAACAATGCAATGGTGGGACTAAACTTCAAAAATTTTTTTCTCGACTAAAACAAAAACTACTTTGATTAAACTTTCTCTGGACAAAGTTGTTATCATTCTCAATCGTATGCGCTTTCCCGCTTATTTTTTCTTGGACCACCTTAGGGTGCTACAGATGTCTCAACATAGGCCAATGTAGCGTTTTTGCCAAGTTTAGGATTTTATTTTAGAGCCTATGCGCCGTACACGGGCAAAACAAACATTTGGGAGATAGTACGTGTTATGGAGAGTTTTATAAAAATAATTTCTGCATTTGATCGATAATTGTCTTTTGTAAAAAAATTCTCGAAAACACAAAAATTTACTCAAATTTACCTACGCTCTAAGGAGTAAAAAAAATAAGGCTGCTATAAGGAACTGCCCTATAACGAAATAGCGATACTCTAAAAACGAAAAAAAGCAAGTGTTGAAAGAATGGCTGGAACGGTCGATTTATAGTAAATTTTTTTTCGTACCTGGTTTTCCAACATTCCGTGAAGTTCAAATGGCGCTCACGTGCCCAAAAACTTTTTGCCGCCCAAATTATTTTGGGAAAAAACTGTAGAACAAATGTCTATATGTGTGTAATTTTCTCAGACTATTTGAGAGAAATTGATTTTTCTCGAGCGCCTCGACTGGGACAGTTGGCGTGGAATGACCCTGCTAAGGTTGTTTTGAAAAAATTAAGGCAGCTTTGCACTAGTGGTGCCAAGCCTGAAGGAAGTGCGGAGCTAGACGGCCTTCTTTGTTTTTCTTTAGTTTTCTCTGTGTGTCTTTCTCTCTTTCTTTCTCATTCTCTCTATCAGTTTTTTGTCTTTTTTCCCTCCCTTTATTTCTCTTTATTTATTTCTCCCTATCTATCTATTTCTTTCTCTTTCTCGCTTTTTCAATTTTTCTTCCTATTTTTTTCTCTCTCTATTTCTTTCTCTCTTTTTCTCTATTCCTCGCCCTTTCTATGCTATGTTTTACTCTCTTCCCTCCTCTTTTCCCTCCTCTTCGCGCTCACTTCCCTTCCCCACACCCTTGCTGTACTATACTATACAAGGGTATGATATGCTCTGCTAGCGTGCCTGGATAGCCGAGTGGTTACGATGATCGCCTTCTGATCATGGAAACACGGGTTCGAATCCCGCCTGACCAAGAACTTTTCTGTTTCTTTTTCTTTCTATCTTTCTCTCTATCTCTCTCTCGCTCTCTTTCTTTCTTTCTTTCTTTCTTTCTTTCTTTCTTTCTTTCTTTCTTTCTTTCTTTCTTTCTTTCTTTCTTTCTTTCTCGCTGTCTGTACTCATTCTCTTGCCCATCCGGTTATTGTATCCTGCGCCGGAGAAATCGCCGCACGTGTTCTCGGAGTGAAGCAGAAGATGAAGAAGACGACGACGATGAAGAGGACGAAGAGAACGCGTGCCGGTTCAGGATAATGATAATTTCTATTTCCGACAGACAAATTACGGCGAGCTTAAACAACTCCGCAGTTGAAAAAAATCGTAGACGATTTAGAGTACTGCTCTCATTTTTGTGAGCTCAAGCCAAATTACGTGCTGCTTCGTATTTAGACAATAATGGAGAGGATTTAGACACAACTATATACTCAACTATCTGAGAGCTATATGCAGCCGTCTCCATCAAGACAGCCAATCGAGGCCAAGTTTCGATGTTTTTTAAATGCCAAGCATTTTTTAGCGAACCTCAGGCACGTTGGGCGTTTCTATCTACGTATCTGTCTATCTATCTATCTAGCCGCCTACGTCTGGGCGCTCTCCTGGTCGTCTCCATAACTTGTAATATACCAAAATTGGCATAGCAGGGGATCAGTGTATGACGAACACGATTTACTGGTCATGACATGAATAACGCAAAATACCTGTCGCCTACGTCATGAAACCCTTTCTCTCAGTCACGTGCGGCACATACCCATAAACCAGGGTTAATGTTATGCGGGTATGTGCCACAGCTGATACAAAGTCTCAACCAACACAGTAACCACGAACGCACACATTGACACGCAAGGAAAGCGATAATGATTGAGGTTTTATGTCCGAAAACCACGATATGATATGAGAGACGCCGTAGCGAAGGGCTCCAGAAATTTTGACCACCGGGTATTCTTTAACGTGTACCGAGATTGCACAGAAAACGGCCATTTAGCATTTTGCCTCCATCGAAATGCGACCGCCCTGCCGGGATCGAACCTGCGACCTTCGGGTCAGCAGCCGAGCACCTTAACCGCTACACCACAGCGGCGGACGCAAGGAAAGTGAGGAAACTGAAGACAGAACAACCCTGAAAGACGCTCAGCTACCATCCACTCGTCCACGTGGTCCGCAACGTGGACCACGTGGATTACGCAAAAACCGGCGTGAATGCTTCCTACAATAAATCTGCTGAGAGAACCAAGCCCTCTCGTCATTACTGGTGAGTTCAACATTGATTTATCAAGACCCAACAACGCTTGGTCCTTATACTGCGTGAAAGACTGATTGGATGTGGAGAGGGCATCAAAAGATCTCGCTGCCACATCCACGACAGGAGGCATCATAGATCATTTCATCGTAAGAGGCATCCAGGATTTCCACAGCTGCACTATACCTCGCACTTCACTACACTTAGACTCCTCATAGACGCGATCACGAAAGGATCACGAAAGTAGCACGAAAGTAACAATGGATGCGATTAACAAGTCCGGTCTAGCTGTTGGTGCTCACTGATCATGGTGATGATGACCTTGTCCAAGAACTGTCAAGAACCCCTTCAACACATACACTCGGGTTCGTAAAACGTGCGTGCGCTCTCCGTCATAACGGACAAGTATAAGCATAACAACTGTAACTGTGACTGTAACTTAGGTACAGTGTGCCTGCACGTGCCACTCGGCTGGGTCTATACATATCTAGAGAAACTTTCTCTAGTGGCCAGTAACGCCTGTGCTGTGCATCTATGTTTCTTCTTTGGCCTGTTCGGATTCGCGCTATCCAGTAATGAAGAATATAAGCGCTGCATATCAGCTTACCGCGTCTGGTGTTGGTAACACCCATGTTGTTGTTACCATCGTTACGCAATTATAAACAACTTGTAAAGGCGTTTATTGACGGCGGGATCGACGGCGACGATGCGCAGCGACGACAGTAACGACAGAGCGCAGACTCGCAGACTCTCACGAGCAAGAGCACGAGGGGCGGTGCTCTCCGAGAAGAGGGGAAGAGGGCGACCCACTAGAAGGCGCTGAAGAGGACGACCCATTACAACGTTCCAATGCTTCTGTACAAACTGTTTATATAATAGATATGCAACTCCTCAACATATGAGCGTGCGTATGCCACTTCCATGTTTCTCAAGCGTCATTCCGTAACGTTTCGCTCAATGTGAAAAATTACGCCACAGTCACCATCCTGCGCATGCTTCGCATAACATCGATTCCCACGGTACGTGGGATCTGCCAATTTTTATCCTCTTACCCGTGATCCAACCTGCCCTCTACTGTTCTTCAATCTTAAAATCACTATAGATTTAAGCACTAAATATGTTCTGCTGCGTCTCCGAACTGATTCGGTGATCTGGAAGGAGGCAGAACTGGCCACTCAGTTTTCGTAACACATAGGAGCACCCTCTCGAACGACGAAACGACGAAGCAGGGTTGCAGAAATGAAAATTCAATCTGTATCGATCTCTGTCAGAATTGAATCAAGACTGGTTGCTCTCTACGAAAAAATTCTGGCGCAGATCTCGCGTGGCAGTAATTACAACCACTTTCACTCTTTTTGATACAGAGAACAGTCATCTTTCCGTAAACATTCTGCTTCGTTATAATTTTAAGCGGTGTCACGTGTTTAAATTGCCAATTCGTTTGTTTCTGAGCAGCATACAGAGCTTCCACCTTTTTAACATTTTTTTTTCTTCTTTCTTTCTTAACGTTTTGCTTTGATGCTTTGATTGCTCTCTTTGTCTATCTATTTTCTTTTCTACTTTCGTCTTTTTCATTTCCAGTTGCGCCTGAGAAGCTTGCTCTTTTACTTTAAACATAACGGCGAGCTTCTGCGTTCTTTAATCCTTTGCTGCTTCCCTAGGGTCACGAATAAGCACCTAGCGTTGCATGGCTTTTACACGACATTACCGAAAATAGGCAGCAAGAACGAGATCAAGGAAATTTAAAACTGTTATTATGACATACCTACAAAGTAGAAAAACACACGCACAAGAAGTATGGCTGAGGGAAGTACATCATCATTAAGGCCTCCAAAAGGAATGGTGACCCCCTGATTTCAGCCTGTCTCTGAGCGCCATCGTTCGAAGGCGACATTAAATCACATGTAGGACTCCTTTTTCGTGACCTGCTTGGCATTCCAGGCCTTTAGAGTGAATAAAAAGGTTACTTCAAGAAAATGCCCTCCAGAGCCGACGCGCACCCTCTGAAGTGCAAAAATAAAAATAAAAGATCAATCGGTCTCAGACACTCGAAAGAAACAGGCAATTTTTTCAGAAATGTCCTCTACATTTCATGAAGACCGTCTTTTCGGATCTTTTTGCTGCAATGAGCATTGACATCCTTCATGTCTCTTTCTGAACAAATCGGCATATGGATATTTAAAATATGAGTGTTTCAAAGATGGCCTTTATGTTGCGACTAACTTGAAGCATTTAAGCGTGATCATTGCAACAGAGATCCGCGATCGAGAGCTACAGTTTTTTTCTACTGTAAGCAAAGAGGCTCGCAAAGTTTTTACCCGAGCCTCCGAGCCTTGTATCTAAATAACCCACTCGCACCGAGATGCCCCAAGCGTAAGAAGCACGGGCGAGTTTATCGACGCAAAAGCTTCTCGGGAGAAACTTTTCGGTAGAACTCTTTGAAGCCCACCGACACGTAGCGAACTGCGCTGTGCTCGAATTTATTCATGCTCCAACGAGCGCCGCTTGCCATTTCAAGTTTCCCATTCGATAGACGAACGAAGCATTGTTTCAAATGCAGCTGGGCCCGCGGCCAATTCTCTCGAACGTATAGCGACGCACTCGTCCCTGTTTCGTAAAGCCGTGTGTTCTGCTTGAAGTGTGTTTATAGCGACTGGTATTTTAATAAGTGCTAGAACAACGACAGCGCGTAGCACTGAAGCGTCCCTTAGCTCCCTCTCCAAGTTGACAAAGGTCAGCATCTCCACTTAAGAATTGATGCTCTGGTCTACGTGTGTTGTTCTGCACTTGACAGGTGGAGCGATGACGCGAACTTGGTGTTTCATTTCTTTTTTTTTTTTATTTTACTTACCCTAAAGGCCCGTTGGGCATTACATAGGGGGGGGGGGGAAGGATAATTTGGTACATTGAACATAAAAATTGGATACACAGGAAAAAAAAATTGCGGTGCTAATAACACTAGTACAAACACTCTTGTATTAAGAAGAGTATGTGTAATCAGTCACGAACAGCGTAGCTGCTCTAGCTCGGTGTAAAGTGCATGGCCGTGCCCGAAAATTGTCATCGTCGTGACAGGGTATGTGCCACAGAATTTGGGCACATTCCACTACTCATCTCTACGGCGTAGCCTGTAATAACCCTGAGAGCGAGTACAACGAGAGAGAGAGAGAGAAAGAAAGAAGAGAAAGAATTAGAGACGGAAAGAAAGATATAAAGAAAGAGAAAGAGAAAAATTCTTGCCGAAAAAAAATTATTCACGGGGCGAGATTCCAATCCACGTACCCTCGATCCGAAAGCGAGCGTCCTAACCGTTCGGCTATCCAGGCACGTTCGCAAAGCATAGCACAGCCTTGTATAGTATAGTGTAGCAAGGGGGTGGGAAAGGCAAGTGAGCCTGAGGAGGAGAGATGTGACGGTGAGGAGGAGCGAAAAGAAAAGAGGAAGGAGTAAAGCGTAGCACTGAAAGAATGGGAAAGAGAGAAAGAAATCCAGAAAGAAAAAGAAAAAAATCACAGTTTCGCCGCAAGGGCGAAGCAATGAATGCGATAGCAAGAAACTAATGCTATACGAAGTGAGGCTCGCCAATGGATACTCTGTTTGAACAGCGCTCCTGTTGCAAAGGCGGCCGAAGCAGCGAAGGAAACTAGCGTGCTTCAAGTGTCGAGCTGTGACACTTGATAGTTCGCGCTCATCGTCTGTTTGTTCGTTTAGCGGCGTCCCTTGAGCTCGAGTGACTTTTGTACGCTCCGTAACATGAGCGCGGACACCACGGTGAAAGATTGAAACAACCCTCTTCCCCTCACCACCAGAAAACCACGCGAGCAGACAGCGAAAGGGCAAGGTTCTCCCTGCGCAATAAGAAGAAGCGAGCGAGCTCGCCGACGACTTTTAAATGCGCCCGTCGCGCTCCTAGCGCCATCTCGCTGGTAATGAAGAAACGCTTATAAGCGCCGGCCGTCTCTGAGTCCGTCCAGCGGTAAAGCGTGTGTATATAACGCTCGCCGTTAGCTACGTGGAGGATCTGCGTTTCGTGGCGTAGCGGTTAGCGCCGCTCGCTGCGGAGCAAGAGGTCCCTGGTTCGATTCCGCGCTTCGGAAGCATTTTTCTAAATTATTTTTCTTTGGGGCTTTTGTACATATATACATACTTATACATATACGGTGCATGACGGCGACGGCGACGGCAAAATTCAGCCGAGACTGTCCATATAATTTCTATCGCAATAAAACAGACAGAGAGAACATCAACGAAAGAAATAGAAAGAAGTCGAGAGAGAGATCAAAAAATACAGAAAAAAAGAGGAAGCAAGCATCGCGTCGTCTATTGACCAGATACCGCACCACCTGGCCAAGCCGTGCATGTGCAGTAGCTAAGCCACGCCCACCGATGGAGACATCGCGCGCAACCTCCGCTCTATAGGGCATAGCCTAGCTGCGTACTCCCGAGGAGGAAGCCGCGCATCTCGAAGCTAGACGTGTCGGTCGACGGGGAGTACGAGCGGCGACGGGTCCGCGCTTCGCTGTGCAAAGCTTTGCGCAACTTAGTGCAAACTGCCTCGAAATTAAAAAAAATATATCATACTCCTTAGAGTGTCAGAGATCGGCTCAGAACTGACAGGAGTGAGCAAGCGAGGAACTTTATTGAAAAAGACCAAACGGGACTGGCGACAGGAGTCCCCAGTTATAGATAGGTGGGTCGTATTTTACAGTGCGAATGCCATGCAATACCACTGAGATTTAGTTAGTTAGTTAGTTAGTTAGTTAGTTAGTTAGTTAGTTAGTTAGTTAGTTAGTTAGTTAGTTAGTTAGTTAGTTAGAGTCATTAATTATTTAATTATTTCAATAATTCATTCCAGCATGGCAGTGTGAATTGCTTGATAGACAAAGAGGGCCTCTTTTTGGAAAAAATTTCCACAGCATATCCACGGGGTGAATGATGATGAGTGGGGCGAACTCTCGTACGGCAGGATCTTGGCGGCGGCGTCGCGCAGCTTCACGCCCAGTACATCATCAACGACGTGAGATCGGGCCGGTTTATACTAAAGGGTCGATGAGAGTCATGGCGACTTGCAGCTCACTTTAATTTTACATGTACGCTGTGAATTTTTATTGCTTAATCACGCACAGGAGAAATCTCACCAGGCACTACCTTGGAGGTAAACAATGGCAGCTAATGGGGAATGAGAGACATAAGTCGGCTTTTAGCTAACACACTTCTACTTCTACTAACTTTTCCTACTGGAACATGCCAATGGCTGCTAATGGGGAACGAGAGACAGAAGAAGTCGGGCTTTTAGTTAACGCGCACGCTGCAAATTTTTATTGTTCAACAACGCACAGGAGAAATCTCCCACCGGCACCACCTTGGAGGTCAAGATCTGGTACTAGCGTTAAGACTGGTTACGCACTACGACGGGGACGAACGGGTACCGCTTTAAGGAGCTTCGCCCCTGAAACGCAAATTTGAATTTATAAGCTCCGCTAGCTTCGTAGGTTAACTGCCAGCTTTTTCGTTTGGTCATTATAAGCTACCTATAGACTGTCTTACGACAAAACATCTTGCAATGCTCACAACCTTTATTTTCTTGTTCTAGCTGCAATCAACGTAATTCAAAACGGGCCGTTTAAGGCGATAAATTTTTTAGCCGTAAGAAAATGCGTATATGTATTCAACAGATTTCTTTTTTTTTTTCAGGAGTCTACTTATAGAAAAATTCGGAAGCCTCACTGCGGGATGCTTAAATTACCTCCACACAAAAACGACATCTACGGCATTTGTGTCAGAAAGAAAGCACTAACGCTGCCACGCCGAATGTTTCGCATAGCTGAATGCGCATTCAGCAAACGTGACAGATCAGATAATTACGTCGTTTAAGCGTCGTGCCGGCGTTTGCCTCTCCATTCATGTCTACTTAGCAGAGCTTCATACAAGAGCTAGCGGGAGCCGTTCCCATTATCCCGTCGAGGAACGTGCGCGGCAGTTTATGCTCTTTGCGCGCAGGCAAGCTCCCCGTCCGGACCTGTTTAGCCCTAGCACGCAAGCTCCTTATTAGCTTGGTAATTAGGAGCGCGTTATATCCACGAAAAAAAAAAACGACAGCGTCCTTTTCTCCCGTCGACCTGTCCGACTGCGACACGCATGCAAGGGGGCGCATGTTTCGAGCTGCCATTTGCAGCGGGATTAATTACTGCATTCTTGTCAGCGGCGACATTGTTTCCGACAAACCAAGGCAAGTCTGAATCGCGACTCAAAGCCGATTTAGCAGAAATGTGTCTTTTCAACGTGCGCTTTCTCAGTTCTTTTGTTCGCAATGAGATTACGCGCAACATGTCACTGAAGCTTGAGCGGCGGTGTTCTCTGATCTTATTCGTTATTTTTTATTACAGTAACGCGGTAATGTGTTCTGGAAATTGCATTTTCAGAGCTGTATCCTCTAGTTCTTTTCTTTCATATGCATTCGTTGCATATTTATAACGGAAACCCATGCTCTTACATTTGGACGTTGCGTTTTTTTTAATTCATGATGAACGAAGCTATTTTCTTGTATACTTCTTGCATGCATTCTTCGCTGCTCAAATGTATTCATTTCGTTCGTAATTTTATTATCGGTGTACTTTACTTTTCGTAAAGCCTCTTTCTAAAGCCCCCTGCATGGTGCCTGGCAGTCACAGACCATCGACACCGAGAGGCGCAATCGAACTTCTCAAAGACACTGTTCGAATCAGCCAATCAAGAAATCAAATAAGTGAAGTGCTTGCCTTGCAAAAGAAATGAAAGGGCGGACACTAATTAACGCGGCTTAGGGCTGAAACAACCAAGGAAAAAACACAGAGGAGCACTTCAGAAGGAGGGTGCCTTCTCATACGCCCAGCCATGTGGTCATACCTGCCGCACAGTTCTTCCTGTATATTATTACAAACGTTTCGCACGCGCCATCCTCCCAAAATTTAATTATATAACCAACCATCTTGGCAAAGATTCTTATTTGGGCACTATCTATATGGGTTAAAGCTTTCGGTGTAGAATATTTTGATTATTTGGTAGCGCAACACTAACAAAGACAAAGAAGGAGCAGACAAGGATAAGCGTATATCCGCATACGCGCTTGTCCTTGCAAGTCCTTTCTTCGTCTCTTTTACTGTTGCTCTATCAAATCATCAAAATGAAACCATACCGACTCGCCCAAATGTCTACGCTTCTACCATATATTTCGCTGTAGACGTATACCAGAGTTACAAGGCGTTATAGGCGAACCAAACTTCGTCAACGTGAACCACTTGTGTGACTACCGCGCAAAATAGCATAATCAGTGCTGGCTAAGTGCTACGACCATAGAGAGGGTTACAGAAAAACTGATCAATTTGCGAAGTAAGGTCTCTTTAAAAAAAGAGGGAAAGGCACGCGGAAAAATGGAAGCAAAACTCATGTGAGTGTAAAGACACAGAACTTGTATTCACAACTGTATGTATGCACTATGGTGTCAAAGCGTCCTAAATGCGCTCCTGTTCTTTTGATGTCGTGGCGACGAATCAGCGGGAGCATCCCGCTTTGTTCGCCGAACTGTACGTGTCCTAATCGAATGAGGCGCATTCTGGTCATGCTTAGTTAACTCCGCATTCGCGTACTGGTACCCAGCTGCTGCCCATTCGTTAGCTGCTCACACGCGTACGGACAGAACCGTCTGGCCTTCTAAACACGAAGCACTCGCTTCGATAAATCAGTGCCTCTAGTACGGGCTTAGTAGTGGTCGAGATCCTTATTTTCTTTCTATCGTGAGCTTGCTCGTGATCCTAACCTGATAAATAACAGACGTGCTTATCAAGTTACGTTACAACGCTTGTCTCATAAAACGCCCGGTTTGCTGAGAATTACCATGCTTCAGCTTCAGGAGTTCGAATTCTCACGCACTTCACACAACGCGTCGCGTTCAAGTAAACATAGTTTACTGCAGTGAAGGTTCAGAAAAACTGACGTAACCAGAGCTGACCTCGTTAACTGTCGATCCTATACGTGCCTAAACTCGCTCACTGATCACTAATGAACGCCGGAGTGACGAGTGGACACCGAAATGCACTCTGTGTTTGGTAAGTCACACCGAAGCCCCTCTTCACTGGCTCATGCTTGATCGAGTTCAGTTGAACACGAGCTTCAGTGACACGGAACATGTAAGCAGGAACAACCGTATAAAAAATTTGGCGGATAGCTCAATCATTTGACAGACATTGAAGAAAGACGGTAATGGCGTTCTAAAAATCGATAGCCAACGTTAGTCAACAGTCGGCAAACAATAATCAGTGTCAGTAATATGCGAACAAATACGACAGCTAGCTGAGGGAGAGGATTCAACTTCAGACGAGTTCTATTCGATCGGAAGTCGATATCATATCACGTTGCAGAAAATGTGTGGGAAAAGCCCAGAAATGCATAGCCTTCAATACACCTCGTCGGTGTGTCTCCTGTCCTTGCATACTGCCTCTCATGCCCGCGTACTGTGTGTGTCCGTGTACCTCCTGTTCTTGTACTGTGTCTGTCATGTCCTTGTTCTGTGTCTGTCCGTGTTTCTTTTGTCCTTGTACATTGCATCTCAAATCCATGTTCTATGTATGTCCGCCTACCTTCAGTCCTTGTACTGTGTCTGTCATGAGCTTGTTCTGTGTCATCGAATGCGGCCGTTTTCACTGCTAAATACTCTCGCACGTCTGTAACTTTGTCTTAGCTAACCACCGATGATAAATATCACCCTATATACATTGCCATGTCTACAATCCCCTCACGTGAAGTTCGTGAATGAGAACAGGTTGGTGGCGCTGATGGCATCAAAGCACGATTTCTTATACAGGCATAAATGAACCGGACTCTTCTTCGTCGTTCAATATATTTTTTTCACAGTTTCAAAGGCGAACAAAATAATCTAGAGTTTTGGAACTTGCATAGGCGCTCCATTAGACATGGTCCTCTTGAATACCATGGAATAATGGCGCATTGCGGGAAAATGGTACCGTGATGCGTGAAGTATGCGCACAATGCACTCTCGCGAGAATGGGTAAGCACACTGGGGTTTACACAAAGCACACAGAACACACGCGCACCATCTGGTTGGACTTATTAGGCGCGTTCATTGAAGGTGCAGCGTTGGTTGGAGCGGAACATCGAGACCCCGATGAAGATGGAAAAGGGAAGAACGGGAACTCGAACGCGTGGTCTTGAATTGGTTGTCGATATAGGGATGTTTGGATGAGTGAGTACCGAGCACGAAAAGTGCAATAACTGCCTAATTAACGCAGCTCATTCACCATATATGTACATATATTGAGCGTCTCGCTGTATACGACTAATTGGATAGTTATTGTTTTATTGGGTTTTGCTTATAGACTTCTGCAGTAGATTTTTATCCTCGATAACGTATGACGAGAAATTAATTTACTCATTACTTACTGATCGACAAGCTGGTGAGCTATGCTATTGAAGAAGCAGCGCGCTTGAAGAGAAGACACTTTCGCTCACACACAAAAAAGGACGTAAGCCGGCGCCTGTGGATGTCCTTTTTTCTATGAATAAGCGTGCCTTCTTTATTAGGTACCCTGCTTCTTTCATGAGATCGGCATCCCCTTGAACAATCGGTGTCGTCGGAGCCAGCTTTTCTACAAGTGATCTTGCCTTCTTACACTGCTTTCTTCCATTACATAATAGCGATATTATATGGGCAGGGGTGTGATGCCGCATGGATGGTCTTTCGTGGTTATCTCAACGTGTAATTGCCGAGAATAAGTGACATGTACAAAGAACGTATACGAAGAACAATGGCATAATTGTCACAAAATTAAAGAAAGACACGGTTCCGTTGTCTCGTTTTTAAGATGTAACCCATACGGGGGTGGGTAACCTTATTAAAAAAAAAGCTATATGCTGCCACACGCGCGAAAGTAATACTGAGCTCGGACGTCGAGTACAAGCTTACTGAGCCTGCAAATATGTTCGTTCCAGTGACACGGTAACGAAGCCTTGGTGAGTAGCGAAACAAAATATTGATTCTATAGACACACGTTTTGAGAATTACGAAGCTCGGCACACTATCAGTCACCACATAAGCGGCTGACACCTCCGGAAATTAAAATTAAGGTATGAATAGAGTCCAAGCCTTTGTCAACCGCACACTATTCGCTTTTCTGCCCGCATATGTGCGTGTATTTCTCGATAGGCGCGTGACGCTTATAGACACCTCTAAGGGAAACTTCTACGAAGCAAACGTATCACAGAACTGCTCAGTCAGAGTGAAATGTGACAGGCTTCTTTTCAGTGGTTACTAAGCTTGTCAGTGTCGCTAGAGCGGCCCGATGGCCCATCGTCGTCCTGCTTCCACCCCCCCCCCCCCCCCCCGAACCCACCTCACGTGATTATTTAATGAATCAATAAAGTTGCTTATACCTACCTACTTACATCTTTTAAGTTTCGTAGATTAAAACGCACAAAAAGAACATAATGCGCGTATTCTTATTCATTTTGTATGTATTAAGGAGAGATATCGACAGTTTCTTTTGATGCATATAAGTACAGTCGGCGTCAAAAGTTTCTCTGCACCACAAGGTCAGAGAAGACTTTAAATTTCCTTGAAATTTGAGAGCGCATTCGGTCGAACTGCACAGCCCATGTTGTTAGCACGTTTTAGAACAGGCCATAAGTTTAAATTTAAGGCTTCCTACCGAAGCAGCAGGAATATAGAGCTTTTTCTTGTATCTCGTGGCCCTTTAACTTTTTGCACTGACTGTACACCACTTTTTTCTTATCATATTGTGACACCACACAGCGACGACCTCGTATCGAATTAAACGTTGCGTAACTATACGACGAATCTGACGCTCAATGCTGTTACGCTTCTTATATATCAACCATTCATGTGTTCGTTCTGTCAGCGTCGGCAGTGTGTCTTTATATTAGTCTGGGTTACGCGCAGTGCCAACCTTGACTCAATCGTGATAGAAGGCATTCGCCTGCACCAACTCTTTTTTTTAATTTGCTTGAACGAGGATCTTATCCACTTCTTTCTTCGCAACGCTGACGCCATATTTATCTAAGACAGTGAAAGAAAATATACACAAACGGACATAAATCTCTCCAGAGACTGCAGATTTGATTACGGAGTACGTACCTCGGAGGTTACTGCAGCTGCGCTCTAGGACGTCTTTTTTTCTTCTATTTTTTCTTCCTTTCTGTGCCTACTGGTCCGCATCTTGGTCAGTCTGAGAGCACGGACCACCGCAACTGCGCAGTCATCGGGTCGTTGCTCTTACGAGAAGCAGACGCCATCTGGTCGCCGGGCAATTGGCCCGTTCACTGAGCGAGCACTAACAGAGATGTCTTCTTTCTTTCTTTTCTTTTTTAAGGTACCAGTTTTTCTTTTCTCTTTCTCTTTTCCTTTCCTTTTTTTCTGATGAGGCATTATAGACCCCAACGCCAATGCAGAGCATGTTTGCCTTCCTGCAAGACACGGGGCTGGTTAACACGTGGTGAGAGAGAGAGAGAGTACAACTTTATTAAGAGTCCAGTGCAGACGCTGAGGTTACCCCGCGCCACCCGGCTACTCCAACGTGGGGACCGGCAGCTCTAGCCTAACGGCCCTGTCGAGGGCGCACTGGACGACCAGGATTTGGTCTTGAAGATTTCGGCTGAGCAAACGCGTGGCTCTGGGGTAGAACACCTGGTGAAACACCCGTACATTTCACGAAGTACTCAGGCGGAACAATTTCCGGCTATTTATTCCAAGCTAATCCCGCCTGCTGCGACATCGCCACCAACACCACTACCACCAACATGACACAATAAACGCTTCGTGTAATTTGCGCCAGACGTGATGGTCAGGAGTGAAAACCATTTTCTGTAATTTTGCAGCCAGTTTTTCTAAATCAGGCATTCAGTACTCTCGCTACAAATATTGCCTCTACAAGTTCTGCTCACTGGCTCGTCTAGAGAAAGGAAATGAACCGAAACTTCTTGTTGTGTACCAAGGTCGATTTTACACAAGTGCTCAGTGCTTACAGAAATCGCGTAAGGGTTGAACTCCGAAACTTTCTCAGGTAAATATAACTTACGCTGCACACGCGTAAGGTTAAAGTCACCTGTGACCCGAAATACTGGGTTGAATGCACCTGAAGCTATCGCATTTGAGGAACTCAGTTTCCTGAGACAATAATCTGAAGAACGTTAAATGCTTTCAGCGTGATTCCATCTAAGTCGGTCCACAGAATGGTCACAGACCTGTAACAATGATGAGAACGATTACAACGTTGATTATGGTTACCATAACGATAAAGGTTATAAACTCAAATACTGTGCCAACTGGCCATTATGGAGGAACAAGCGATCAAACCTGCATGGTGGCGTAGAGACTATGGCAGCGAAAGCCCAACGTCGAGCATTATTCAGGTTCGCAAATCTTGATCCGTAATAACTTATTAGTGCTTGCTCTGCCACGTGCATTATGACATTCGCTGTATTATTTGGTACGCGCTTCATCTTACGAAGCGCTCTTGGGTACGACGTCTTCTGCTTAATGCAATCCTACGTTCGTGACGCGAACGCCTATAGTGTCCTACATTTCTGCGACTTCCAAAGTGGGCACGCGAAATTCATATTTCAGCAAGTGTCACGATCTGGCCAAGAGCACTCAGGTGCGCCCCTAAAAGAAACGCGGTATTATTATTTCGTATCCCAGTCTTCTCTAGCTCCGAATATTTCTGATATCAGCGCGCAGAAATGAACGGCAGCTGCTCAGCCCGATATAGAAGGTGAGGGATAACATAGCCTATCGTATAAGCGCATTATCTGCAGTGACCTTATTACGGACTATCCTTAGATTAATTTCCTTTCCTACACCCCACCTTTACAAACAAGGTTTACGTGAATTAATTACGCATAATAAGGTCGGCTGTATGTGTGTCACCAATGAATAGGACGACCAAAGCGCATTTCCACCTCTAGTGTGATGGCGGAATCCCTAATTTAGCAAACACCGAATATGTAGTTCCATTTTTAGAGTGTCCTTTGTATAAAATTAAGAGCATCAGACGCTTGCCTTTTCGCGTCTCTGAGGGACTTGATCTAGTGACACTTTGTCGCATCAATACTAAGTTCCTCCTTGCGTAGGAAATTGCTTATTTATATCGAATTAATGTTTTCAGTAAGGGTCGGCACCTTGAAGGATGTGTCGGCTTCTAATTTAAGCACGCTAACGATGCAAATTTAATATATTAAAATAAGGCGGCACCGCATTAAAGTTCTTTCTAGATTCCTACCCGTAGAAGATACGCGCAACATTTCGCACGTGCATTCCAGCACTTGAACTATTGTGAACAAATTGATCGGGCGTAAAAGTCGACAGTCAATAAACTGCCAAGGTAATACCTGATTGTAGCAAAGCCAGTAGCGAGTACGAGCGAATCGCACATGTTAACCTTTAAATGGGTGACCAAGGCACGTGTAATACAGTGGAGCGATTCTAAAAAAAATATCCTTTGCAGTATCGTGCAATACGTGTAGCAGACAGCTGGCATTGTGAGATACATTTTATTCTTTGTTCCTGTGTTTGTTCTCATTCTTCTTTTCATATGCGGTCAATTTTTCAATCATTTCATGCCTATAATTTGTTATATATTCGTCAACACTCAATTGATCGTAATTTTAACGAACTGTTTGTTATTGTACTTCAAAATAAAGACACTTCACTTAAATCTTGTGCTATTCAGCGAATTGGTTATCCCGTCAAACTATATATATATATATATATATATATATATATAGAGAGAGAGAGAGAGAGAGAGAGAGAGAGAGAGAAAAGGTGTCGAAGCACACCAAAGCTAACTTGCATTGCTAAGGTTCAGAAGCATGACTTCTAGTACTCATTACAACAGTAGCTTGGGCTAGTTGGTGATTTGGCATCGACATGTTCCCACAGCGCGAAATGAACGAGGACAGATGAGTTGAAGTCAGCGCCTGCTGTTGTGTCCTCTCGTCTGTCCTCGTTCATTTTACGCTCTGCAAATATGTCGGATTCCAATACTTATTAGCTTAAATTTCTCAGAAGCACGGGCGAATTGCAGGTCAAAAGGAAGTGAACCCACTGCTATAGGCGCCCCCTGACATCCAGTCAATCACGAATGAAATAGAGAGCATGTAAAAGAAAGTCCACTTTGACTGCAATACTCCGCAAGCCGCTGGAAGGGAAACCATGAGACCCCTTTTTCAATGTCACAGCCGCGTTTTAAGTCCACTCGGCTTCACCATCGGTGCACGGAACAGACCACTGAATAGTTTGTGCGGAACTTACGGGAGGGAGAGGTGCCACACAGTGAAAGCATCAAAATCCGAGAGAGATATCAACTGAGGTCCAGAGTTGGAACTGTGCAATTCTGGTCACGCTTACCGGCTGTCACATTACGACTAGTTTCGGTGTCGGTCCATGCGCACTGCACTCGTAATACATTACAGAGGAGACAGGAGCGAATCGACATTTTGCCCAGACACGTAGAGCTGACACGCACTTGCCGATGTCAATGTTGCCGACGCACTACAAGACGGTTTGCGCGTGGCTCAAAGGTCAGCAATACTCTTAACTTGTTGTTACTTGCAGTCACTTGTGCATCATACAGTTTTTAACTGTATACAGTTTTTAACAGTATACAGTTTTAACAGTAAACTGTATACAGTTTTTAACTGTATATTTTAACTGTATTTTTAACTGTGTTTTTAACTGGAGAGCGGCAACTTCTATGCCGCTTTCGAGCCTTCACATTGGATTTCTGATTATTTCAAATCGGTTCTAAGAAATGCCGCAAAGTGCATGACGGAGGAGCTATCAAAGTGAAGATCGATCGATCGATCGATCGATCGATCGATCTATCTATCTATCTATCTATCTATCTATCTATCTATCTATCTATCTATCTATACTATCTATCTATCTATCTATCTATCTATCTATCTATCTATCTATCTATCTATCTATCTATCTATCTATCTATCTATCTATCTATCTATCTATCTATCTATCTATCTATCTATCTATCTATCTATCTATCTATCTATCTATCTATCTATCTATCTATCTATCTATCTATCTATCTATCTATCTATCCACGCGAAGCGCCGTGGAAGCGGCTCACGGGGGGCACAGAACTTGACAGAACCAACGGAAATAATCATTAGACCACCAACTTCCATACGTGAGCTCTCATATTCATACCTGTCACTTATTACTGCAACGACTTTTCTAAATAAGTTAAAGACGGGGCTGCTTAAAAACGCATATATTAGTCTCGGTGTTGCAAGCAACCAGAGTTCGCTGGCAGTCGGTCGACTTGACAACGTTGCTATATACGCTGTCTTAGGTTCGCACACTGCGCGCTCAATAGACATATTCGGTCTCGATTTCGTCGGCGCCGTTGTGTAACTTGAGCAACTTAACAACGTGTTACGACACGCACGAAAAGGCACGGCGCAGTAGACGTTGCGGCCTGACACACGAGTTCTCAGTACTAACAAAAACCGCATTTCCCAGGATCCTTTCTGAGACATGCTGTACAGGATCTTCTCATCAGTTATGCTTACGACACAATAATGCCACCCGAGCCGCCCGCGACGAATCAGGTTTCGCGTTACCGCCGTCATTAGTTTTAATACCTTAAAATTTTTTATAGTTCTGTTTATGGATTGGCTTATGAATGCAAGAGTTCAGCCTTGGGAGAGAACGTGCTCAAGAGTACTATTATGTGACGTCGCAAAAAAATGCGGTTATTGAACACGAAATGTTTGATAACTTCGGCAACTAAACAAGGTATATTTGACCATGGAAGATTTTCTGCTCCACCTTCTTTATAAATCTGCGATTGAATGCTTTAGTGCTTGTATTCGCAACTAAGTTTTCACGCTATGAATATAACCTCATTAATCCAACCTATCTTGACGCTGGACATATTATTAGCGAATGCGTTGAGCCAATGGCAAGAAAATAACACTTTTTATTTTTTGAGCGAGAAAGACGTTGTGATTTCGGCCTCTTCGGCACATTCACAGAGCTTCTTCGCCGCAAAGTGTACCAGCTTTATGTATGAGCTGGCATGTGACCTTTTTGCGAGGCCGATCAGAGATTAATTTCGTTTGTTACTTGAACCACTAAATTACAAGCTATTGACACAAAATAAAGAAACATCGGTCGCTAGCAATCACGTCAAACGTCACGGTTGTCCTGTTGCGGTGCACAAACAGTGAGCTCTCGATTTTTTCTAAACTTTGGTTTCATTATTCTCTAACGCTCACGTTTTCTATAAAGCAGGATAATATTTAACTTTGACGTTGACCTAAAATATCTGCACGGTACTCAACAACGCACCGCCGAAGGTAATCAGGTTAGTCCTGCGACTTTCCCTCGCTCTTAATTTATGCGCAAACGTTAAATTAACGTAGCCCTCGTTAAAAGAAAATTTTACTATCGTATTTTTCCTGTTTAAGGAATCTACAAGTCAGCAAACGGCGCGCTGCTGCATCAGCGGTATTTTTCTTTAAATTTTAGCGCACTATATAGTTCTGACATACAATGATCATGACGTCTTGAAGTTTAAAAGCAGCCGTTGTTTAAACATTTATCACATTTCCGTTATTATTTTCTTTCTTTTTTTCTTTGCCTTTAAATTTGGCTGCCGCTATCCTAAGTTTATGCTGTTCCGCATTTGCAGTTTCTCGCAAGTATTTGGTTCAGCCTCTGCGGTCAAAGTTTTCACGCTGATTTTTCTATGTCAAGGCGCACCGTTGCGCCTTAATTTTCCGAATTTACGTAATCTGTTTAACCAAGCGTTTCCAGAAGTTTTTTCTTTCTTTCTTTCTTTCTTTCTTTCTTTCTTTCTTTCTTTCTTTCTTTCTTTCTTTCTTTCTTTCTTTCTTTCTTTCTTTCTTTCCTTCTTTCTTTCTTTCTTCTTCTTTCTTTCTTTCTTTCTTTCTTCTACTAGCGAAAATAAAACTAGCACGAAGAAATTCGTGCTGTATGCGAACCCCAGAGACGAGAGCAGGAAAGAAGACACTTACAAAACGTGCCGACAAGTGAAAACATTTACTACGTCACGCAAAGCTTCCCCGCATATGGAAACTGCTTTCTTTACGTTTACGTTAAACGGAACATTACGTGTTGTTTTGCGTTTTTCCTCTTTTCTCACGGAAACCACTATATTACCCTTTGGATGGGAGGGCAACTGACTACCCCAGGCAATTTCGCTGCTTTACAGGACACGCTGTTATGAGCTCACAACAACGGCCGATTTTCGTGGCGTAGTTGCCCGCCGGCGTCGCCGCCAGTGTCCTTCGCAGCTATCGCGCACAGTACAATAGCTGCTATTCTTCAATTCTACCACGAATTGTGGTGGACTTACCTCAGATCTACCGCCCTTCCTCGGAACACGTTGTGCCCACCTTGCTGGGTGACCCAATGTCTCATTCACACCGGCGACTCTTGGAGGTTGCCCTACCAAGTTTGACGCAGACGTACGGAGCACTTCATATCGCGAGGCGACTGGGGTCGCAAATGGTCGTTCTTGGTTTCAAATCAACTTGTTTAGATCAGTCGTTTCCCGCTCGATTTCGCGTTCGCGCGATTGGGAAATCAAGGTGCGAGCCACTGCAGTCATGATTCGATGGAAAAGGTGCAAAGACTACAACCAAGGAGAGAGAGAGACACACACACACACGGGGGGGGGGGGGGGGACTCTTCTTGTCCCTCTCTCTGCTTGTCCGTCGTCGTCTTGGTGCCTTTTGCCTAGAATCATACAAAACCAATACGCACAGTTGTGCACCCTAACAACCACTGCACTCACTTTGCAACCAAAAGTGCAATAAGGTGTTAACTTGGGCTGGTTGGTACATACTAGAAGAATTGAGCAACAGCGCGCGGACGGAACACGCGCGGACGGATGAACGGATGGACGGAAGGGCGGACGGACGGACGGACTCAGCGCTTCGTTTGTCTCAGTCCGTTTGTCCCGTCCTTGCGCTCTTACCCAGGCCAAAAGTGATCGCTTGCGACAGATTGCCTTGCGACTTGAGTGTTCTGGCACGTCTTCAAGCATTTTTTTGTCGCGAGACCTCCGGGGGTCGCCGGTGTGAACGAGCCCCTAACGCTTTGAGTGGCGGCGTTAATTTTGGTTCACACAAACCACAATTCATCACGCCGCTCCTCCATTTGAAGACAAGACAGGAGATATTTATTATTTGTACTTTATTGCATTCCATTTTTTAAAAACGTACTTGAAAGACGGGCTTGGCGTTCCTCGTGGTTGCACCTCCGAGTATGATATCTTTTTATTGTTTACTACTTTCTTTCTCCTTTATTTTCTTTTTTACACATTGCAATACAGAGTTCCGAAGAGTGCTCTAAATTTCGGGCGCCCGCTATAGAGGCGTATCTAAATTGCGAACGTCTTCCCGAACGAACCATTTCGACTTCATTAATCACTGTTAAAAGCGGTAACGTTCCGGCAGTGCTTCATTGAATATGCTTTTTTTAGCAGTCCTTTGACGCGGCGTTTTCCTGCGGTGGGTTGGTCACTCTCGGTCAACGGCACAAGCGCCAGTCGCGACCTTATTAAAAATATTCCGTGGTGCGGAGCTAACACTATAGCGGAGCCTGCGAATGAGATATTTTTATTCTTATCAAGTGGCAGCTTGTCCCTTCCGCAACATGGCGTCACACTATTCGGGCAGCTGTCATTCTTTACGCGCGTTTGAGGCATTTATTTTATTTTATTTTTTGTACTTGCGCCCACTAATAGTGCTGCTTCAGGGTCCTCCGCGCTCCCAAAAGCTTCTTACGCTGCAGTTTCTTACGAGATGAGTCCAGGCGTTGAAGATATTGTTAGCGACGGCGACCAACCACTGACAAAGAGAACATATGCAGAAGTTTTGTGATTTCCACCGCAAGTTACTTCCCGGTAATCTTCCATTGTACCGAGTAACGATGTTCGCCCTCACATGCATCGTTATTCTCATTATTACATTCTCTTATAGCTCTCCACATGAATCCACTAAAGCTTTACAACAACGCGCCGTTTACCTCTGCACTAGCTCTCCTCCCAGTGGCGATAAAACTAGTTACAGAAACATAAGCGTTTCTGTTTTCGCACAAAGTCACGGAAACATATGTCCAGAGGAGCCGATGGGTAATTCCCGCGAGGCACTCTTCGTCACCTTTTGTTATGAAAATGGGTGCACCGATGCGCGCGCCCAGCTCTAAAGCGAAGAACGCGCGCATTAAGGCCCCCTAAGCGTGGCCTCCGGGATTAGCTCCTGCAGCGCGCAACGGCGCGCTGTCGGAACTTATCGCGGAGGCCACGCCCTAACTGTGCAAGCGCTTCAACCCTACCTATCAAGATTTCGTAGACGTCAGGAAAGAACACGAAGCTTCAGCGGGCGTACCTGGGCTTTGATGCGCTTACACGCGTTTGCTTCGGTCAATAGGGCTCGGTGTATCTCGTGCGTTCCGGCAGCGCGCCTATCAGGCTTGAAATGCGTTCTTCAAGATTCCAACAGCATTAGTGATTGTCTGCAGGTGTCTAACGTGCTTTTGCACAATACTACGTTGCTTGGCGGAGACAAACCGTCTCTCACTTTTTAGAGCGAAAGCTCTACTACTTCATGTCTGCCAAGGTCATTCATCGCGTCGCAATGACCCTGAGCAGCCGGAGCGCGAATGTTGAAGGCGTGACGTCAAGCCACGTGATCCGCTGCGGAGAGGCGTCGAACCTGCGCTCGCTCGGAGCCTCGCCGCTTCGGTACCACGTGACCATGGGCGAATACACAGAAGGCCCCTAATCCACCCAGATGTCGAAATTTAGTTGTGGCGTTGCAGACGTGCACTAGTCCACAGCGAACACTTGCGGATTTACACGTGCTTGATTATCTAAACGCGGCACTTGCTCGTTTCGCTCTTTCCTTATCTACGCTGCGCTCATCGGCTCGTCTCTCCACCTCTCCGAGTGCTCCTCCTCAACGTGCGAGGAGAAAGAGAAGAAACACGCGCACTTTTCGCTCGGGATAACAAGGTTTACAAGAGTTAAACCTCAGCCAATTTCTCTCCACTTGATTCCTACGTAAGCAATTATATAAAAAAATATTAGGCGGGAAAAGGTCTTTGGGGATTCCTCGAACTATACGGAAAACACACTCACTTGCCTGTTGCTTCGCGATAGCTAGCACTGAAAAGACACCGTGCAGGAAATACTGCACAATTCAGTCTCTTCCGAGATCTTTCGTGTTCACAGACGAGAAACGTACATCCGCTGCTGCAGTCGGAACACAAACCTCGCTCATTTGTCTCCCATATTATTAATGGTCTCAACGAGAAAAAATACGCTAATCCGTTTGCGCGTGTTCTCTCGGAAAGGCTCGATCACTGGTTCCTTTCCCGGCACCAGCTTCACAATTAAACTATAAAGAAGCTCCGCACCGTGCGACCGCGATACGCCGTACACTTCTTGCCTTTGGAGCATTGACCTGAGCAATGATACCGCATTACGTATTTACTATGTATGTAACTTACCGCGCGCTGCGTTTCGCCGACAAAGGAGATAACGGGTGTGATCAATTCCTCGCCGTGCGCAGCTCTTTCGCGGAATTTCATACCGCTCGCCCAAAAAGTATAAGCACTTTCCGTGCCGCCGTCTTCGTTCCGCGAAATGGTTTTCTCGCCTTCGGAGAATAAGCGGCCCGCATCGCGTTTTCATTATTTCGTGCGCAAAAGCGAGAACCGAAGAGAACCGTGGTCACTCCTGGTCGCACCTGCGTTCGCGCAAAGCACTCCTTTTTTTTTATTATCATATTTTGGTCATTCAACTTCAGCCAAATATGATTATCAGCGCTCGCCCGTCGAGTGCACTTTGCAGCGGTTATAAAGTTGTAGCGGTCCAATCGTAGCAACGTTAGCGAAACGCAGTCTTTCGAGTTATTCATGAAACGCGCACGAGTTTAGTGCAGCGACCATAATATAGCGCGCGGCCGGGTAGTTATTTCTAAACCTTGCGGCTCGGATTCGCGCTGCGCGTAAATATCGTAATGGAAAGCTTTAGCTTTGACTACGCAAGCGACTTGCGTACTAAAGAAACCAGCGTGTGCTGGGCTGGAAACCATACGTGTAATGTAGCTTGCATACGTAAGCACCGCATTTCGATGAGGGCTTAAATGAAAGAATACCCGTATACTTAGACTTACGTGAAAGCTGAGGAACACAAGGTTATTTCGGAGTTCCCTACTACGGCGTACCTCACGATCCTACCCTGATTCTCGCATGTAAACCTCCAGCAATTATCATTATTAGCAGTAGTAATGCGTACGCAAGCGCCACGCAAGCACGTCGTGTCGCTTAACATGAAATATCTCGGATATAATGAACGCCATCATTACCAGCAGAACTACGAAATTCCAGCAGTCACTAAACAATAAAAAGCATAGGGTCGGTTATGCATTCATCTAAGGCGACGCGAAGGCGAAAGCCATCTTCTTTTTCCTCTCAGTCGATCTATCGATCCTTCCCCGCCACCCATCGCAAGCTTTACGCACTTAACGTGCTCTTGCACTGCCTCCAGGATCGGAGGCATTGCAAGCCTTCCGCACCTCACCTTGTTTTGCGCTGCCTCCGTGATCGGCACACATTTGACCGAGCGACGACATCATGGGATGACTTCAGAAATTTTGTCGATCTGTGACGTCATGATGACGTAATATCGTGATTTCATTACGTGATGATGATTTTTTTTTTTTTGCATCACTCGTGTTGGCGCCGACACCCACCGACGCGGGACGCGGGTCAATTTTCGTGTTTGATGAGGCATCTAAGGCTTTCGCCTTAAAATATAAAACTATATATATATTTTCTTGGTACCAATTCCGATGCTCTAACTTACCATCGGTTATAGGTCCTTCGCATTATGTATCCTACATAAGGACTCTACGCAGAATAGCTGAGTATTTCCAGTCAATATTTCGAAAGTGAAGAGGTTTCCCATAAGAGGCCACTGTCAAAACGGACGATCAATCATGTTTTTTTTTTTCCTTTTCCTTTATTTTTACAAATGTTTGCGCATTTCTTTGCTTTTTCTACCAACCGCTTAATTCTTACACATCATTTTTTCCCGGAGCCCTTGAACGATCCATGAGCGCATGCGTAAGCGACGCGTGTAAACGATGATTAGCGACTATTAATCCGCTTATCGTGAACCATTAATTAGGGTCTCTATGCTGCTTACGAAGCACTTGGCCGATAAAAGCCCTTGAATGTTCGTTAATACAAAATGCATACAGAGTACGGACGATAACGTAATAAATGGCACAACGGCAATATCTGCAGTTCCTTTTGGGAGCTCTCTACGAGGATATCTATACAACTCTGAAGAATTTTTCACGTGAATAGCGATGGCGTAGCTTACAAACTTTTGCAACAATGAATACAAAAAGCTGATTATAACAATACTAATAGATCGAACATCGGAATGAAGAGAGATAGACAGTTGACGACATCGCTGGTCGAGTGATGAAAATTGAGAGCCCTCGTGGAAACCCCATAAAGCGGCGGAAAACGAAAGCTTCGTGTTCATTGCTTTTCTCATCGCTCAAATGGTCTAATTACAGATATAATTAGCCTAATTATGTGGGATTAAAGTGTACGGGAGAGAATGAACCAGGAACAGACCAAGGGTAAGGAAGAAATAGAACGTGCGGTTCAGCGAGCATAACATGGATGACATCTGAAAGACCACAAAGTTTCAAGCGTGGTCCTTCGAATTAGTTGAAGCGTGATGTTTTAAATCCGCTCGGTTTGAAAAAAAGCAGAGCACATTATATAAATTAGGCGAGCGTTAAGTCTTTAAGCGCATTTGGTAGCGCTCTTAATGAAGTAAAATCAAGACTACTTTCAAAAATACACGATACTAATTATGTATTACCTTGGCTTCGGGGAAAAAGAGCAGAAACACGTTGTATTGCTTTAGTGCGCTGGCTTTTGGTTCTGAAGTATTTTATCCTACACAGCCAAGAGTGCGAACTGCGTTGTAAGTGTTGCGAAACATGTGAGATCTCTTATTTCGTTAAGCAGAATTTTTTCTTTCTAATTTCCGTGCTTTTTATCTTTCTTAGTTCAGTAACAAATTGATGATGGTGATGGAATGACCGGCGTATCCATCCATATTCCCATGTCTCAATAAATAAAAAATAAGTGACGCACACGAAACGCTTTCCTCATCTCTCAATACGCAACGGCACATGAAAATCTAAATACACAGAAAAATATTCTATTTAACAGATTGTAAGTGCATCATTATGCCATTGAACAACAATGGTTACACCTTAGCTAGTTATTTGAGATTAGTCCCGTGTAAAAAAAAAACATCGGCAGATCCCATTCCTTCTGGGAATCTGTTCCATGCGAAGCAGTCAGCGAGTACTTCTATGCTGTATTTTATGACTTTGTGCCAAGCGTTACGAGGTGGATCGCCGCATTTTTGTAAATGTAGTAGTTGTGTGCACACCGTGGGCTTACTGGGCACGTCGACAACACTGGCGTTTAAGCCAAGAACTTTAATCATAGGTCCTGAGGAGTTTAAGCCGCATGGGGGGGGGGGGGAGGGGGCACACCCTAGCAGCTGCTACCGTAGGCGACGCCCGAGTCGGGGCGGGAACGTGGTGACGTTCCGCCAGTTCTTGGGCCCTCTGGACTGCCTTGAGTTGTTGGCGGAGCTCGGAGCTCCTGAGTGCCTCTTCCCAGTCGGACTCGCTGGTGAGCGGTCCCTCAGGTAACGCGATACATTGCCAGAGCATGTGCGAGAGTGCACAATAAAGTTCTGTGCACTCTGGGCATTGGGGAGTGATGTCTGTGTTGTAATGGCTCAGTCGGCCCCGTGATAGGTACGATCTCTTTTGTAGCATGCGAAAGGCTACCGCTTGCGCGCGTTCGAGCTTTGTGTGTGGTAAGGGGTATTGGATTTATAGGGTAACTTATGGTGTGACGTAACTTAAGCACTAACGTTAGAGCACATACGTCAGTGCAATCATGTGAATATCATACGTAACTTTCGTTAATGCATTCCTCCGGGGTCGAGCAACGCTTTAATATAGCTTGCTGAATCATAGGAATACAAATGTAATGTTTATTAAATTGCTATAAAAGCTGAGCCAACACTGGAACGACAGGACCAAACCTGACATGACGCCTGCATCGTAGGAGTACATATGTAGTGCTATTGATTCGTTATAAAATTAGATAGCCAGCACCACAACCACAATTGACGTTGCACCGACACTACGCCTGCATAGGGTGTTTTTCCAAAGCAGTTTCTAGACCTGGCGTGGCTCTGTGGTAGTATAGCTGATTGCCACGCGGAATGCTTGGGTTCGATTCCTGCTGGTATAGCAGTTTTTATTGTCTGCGTTCATCGGGTCAATGCGGCCGATGTCGGTTTTTTTTTTTTTTTTTTACCGCTCTCGCATTTAAATTACCAATGTAGAGAGAGAGAAAAGAGACAGAGATGAAAAAAGGAAGGCCGGGAGGTTAACCAGATATTAGCATCTAGTTTGCTACCCGGCACTGGGGTGGGGGAAAATAGAGGCAAGAAAGGGGGTGTAGAGGGAGAGAGAGATAGAGAAAAAAGAAGAAACGCAGTCTCGCCATTCCTAGGTAGATATAAACTGTCAATCACCTGTGGCGTATACCAGTACTTGAAGTGGTATAGCGCATTACGAGGAAACGAGACACGCCCGAGCAGACCGGCACAAGAGGACAGAATGCTAGCTTCCAACTGAGCTTTATTGTCAAAATGCATCAAATATGTAGACTTGCGCAAGCATACAAAAAACCAACAACCACCCTAACGTAACGCCAAGATTAGACACAACATCGCAACGTCACAGACCAAAGATTCAGATAGAGGTAGATAAGTAGATAGAAACGCTGAAAGTGCCTGCACTTGGCCCGTTTCTCTTTATGTCAAAAGACAAACAAGATGTTTGCTGAAGCACAACCACGATTTTGCTATCAGTCGTTTTGCGACAAAAAAAAAATATCAGTAATTTAAACCGTTTCGCCCCAGTAGTAATGGCCGGCCCTCGCTACAGTGACACGACCAGCTATGACCGCTCGATGCGTGATCAAAAATTTCGCAAGACACTACTTCATTTCACACAATACCGGTCCTATAGCACACATCTAATACACATATACACGCAATGTATTATTCCTTAAGGGAAGTCTATATCTCGATAAAAAATAAAAAAAGAAACCGCAGTAAGCCTGCAGTGGCATGCTGTTTTCGGTGGAATTTCGACCTTCTTAAAGCGGGTGGTATTCGGTGGTGAAGATCAAAACCAACAGAAAAAAAAAAGAGACAGGTGTCTCGTTTTCTAATCTCCATACCACGTGGATTCCCACAAGTGGATGCTTTCTTCGAAAGACACACAGTACTTTCGCGTGGATCTCCTTTACTTGTTTTTGTTTTTCTCTTCCAGCACAGCTTTGTTCGCGAAAGTTTTCCTAATTATACAAAGTGCGCGAACGTGTACTTCATTACGCTCCGCAACACTGAGCTGACACTAAGTACCTACTCCTCTCCATAAACTTCTCATGCATGACGACTGATAATGAGCGACGCGAGCGCCAACCGCGCATGACAAGCGTTAAGAGTCGGCGACACGTGCGCCATTTGCTTAATTTCCTTCATGAAACAAAATCCGCGTGTTTTTTTAGAGAACGCTAGTGATTAAACTAACCATTAGGCCGAGTCTTCGGCTATCAGATTTCGTACTCGTTTCTGTAGCTGAATTTATGGCAGTGGTGCTTATTTAACGCAAATTAAATCCATCGTTTAACATCAGATGTTATAATCACGGACTCCCTATCTCCGTGTGCCTCTTCTAAGGCGAAAGTCTTATATGCCTCACTAAACACGAAATTTGACCGTCGGCGCCTCGCGTCCTGCGGCGTCGGGGACCAGTGGCACAAAAAATCATCATCACGTGATGACGCCACTATATGACGTCATCATGAGGTCACAAATTCTGGCGTGACGTCATGTGACGTAACGCCACATAATGCCGTTGTAGTGCCCTCCTTTGGGCGGCCAACAAAACGGGAGAGCGCGCGATCTCAAGAGAAGAAAATAAAGAAGGCGCTCCGCAGTGGCACGTGATGCCACGGCTCGTTTCCTCTGCTGGCGTCGATTCTGGTTCAGCCGTCTCGTCCCTTCGCTCCTGTGGCATGCGCCTGCACAGTCATCACATGAAATCGTAGCTTTGTCAAAGGTCACGGAGGCAGTGCAAACCCAGGTGAGGTGCCTCCGATCCTGGAGGCAGTGCGATACTACGCTAGGTGCACAAAGCTTTCAAAGGGTGGCGGGGCAGGATAAGTACATCTAGGGAGCCTACATGACCGGCCGTTCATGTAGACTCCCCATTACACCGACCGAGAAGAAAAAAATTACAGCATATCCACGGGTGAATGATGAAGAGCTTGGGCGCAGCTCCTGAAGCAATCATGGTCTCGGGATTCGCTTCTCGTTGAGCCCGTTTCGCAGCGGCGTCCTTGGCGCGCACCGTCACGGGATCCGCCTGGCTGCCGCCAAGCGAGCGCCCGCCGCTGCGCATCGTCCATGCGCCGCCAACGATCCGACACGTACGGCGACGATCCAGGAGAATGAGAGAGGCGCTCGCTCCCCGCGCAGCTCGCGCAGCAGCCAATCGGAGAGATGGATGGATGGATGCTATGAGCGTCCTCTTTATAACGGGGCGGTGACATGTCTGCCACTATGCTCGAAGAAAAAAGAAAAAAACTTCCTTGTTTCATGCTGGCCTAATACCTTATCTACATTGATTAAATCTATGTTATTATACCAAAAAATTCACGGTCTATCTCTCTGCCTCTTAAGGCAGAATGACCTTACTTTTTTCCCCATTATTTATTTTTGTACTTTATCTCTACTTTTCTGCCACCAATATTCTAACCGTCTCTTACTTATTTCTATCGCGGACGTGTTCAGCTTTCCATTGTTCAGCTTTCCTAAAACCCAAGGCTTCCTGTAGACTCGTGCCCACAAGTATACCTGGGTGAATATCGCCACATTCAATCAGTACATGTTCCATCGTTTCCTTAGTTCCCCCGCAGCATGTACATTGTTCTTCTTCGTTACTGAATCTCGCTTTATAACTACGCGTTCTAAGGCAGTCCGACCTTGCTTCAAACAGTAAAGCGCTTCCCCTTGAATTATCATAAAACCTTTCCCTCCTTATTTCGTTTTTTCCCTTTCGGTAGTTACTCAGAGCCGGCTTCTTTTCCATCGCTGTCATCCAATAAGTCCTCTCCGCCTCTCTGACCTTCCGCTTAATGCTCCTTGTTGCCATATCGCCCGCACTGCTTGCCGTATATTTACTGGTGAGCCTCCTAGTTATTTTTCTCCACTGCGTGTCAACGCTTTTTCTATACAAATACCTGAAAACCTTCTCTGCCCATCTACTCTTCTTCATTTTCCTCAGCCTCTCTTCAAATCTCATTTTGCTCTGAGCTTCCCTCACTTCAAAGCCTGTCCATCCCATATCACCCTTTACAGCCTCATTTGTCGTCTTCCCGTGAGCGCCCAACGCGAGGCGGCCCACCGTCCTTTGATTTACATCCATTCCTGATTGTACCTCTGACTTCATGCACACCACTGAGTTCCCAAATGTAAGCCCCGGGACCATCACACCCTTCCACAGCCCTCGAAGCACCTCGTACCTATTGTACCCCCATAAAGCTCTGTGCTTCATAATTGCAGCATTCGTCTTTCTCTTTGCTACCGATGCTTTCTCTTGTACCTCCATATATCTATCCCCCTCATTTACCCATACTCCGAGGTACTTGTACTCGCTTACCCTCGGTAATTTTTGGCCCTGTATGAAGACCGCATGGTCTTCGTGATCATTGAATACCATCAATCCACATTTTGTTGCACTAAATCCTAGTCCCAGAGCCTCACATTCCCTTCCGCATATATTTGCCAGTCGCTGCATATCATCTTGACTGTCCGCAAATAAGACAATATCATCAGCATAAAATAGACCTTGAAGCTTCTGCTCAACCATCGTGCCGACCTGTTTGTGCGACAAATTAAATCCAATGTTGCTACCTTATAGCGCTTTTTCCATCCTCACCATGTACAGCATGAATAACAGCGGGGACAAAGGACATCCCTGTCTCAGCCCCTTGCTAATTTCAACGCTGTCCTTGCCAACGCTGTCCTTGCCAGGAGAGCAGCCGCACTTCCAGCGCCATCTAGTGTCGATTGACACAAGCGCCATATTGCACACAATTCTATTGGACCAACGCCATCTAGGAAATGAGACGAGAAATGGTGATGACGACACAGATTGTGTACAGCGCCATCTAGAATATCGTCCCTGAACTGCAGTTTGTATGTTGATGATGATGATGTAGTGGTGGCCTGCCCCTTTGCAACGGGGAGACACATTCAGTGTCCTGGCCTCACGGAAAAAATCTATTTTCGCCATCTATTGCATCATACGGGAGATCCGTTTACGCCGGACAACGGAGACGTGACAAGGTTAGACTAAGAGGAGCTACGTCCCTAAAAGAAGATGGCTTTCGCCTTCGAGTCGTCTTTGGTGAATACATAAGGGACCCTGCGATTTTTACTGGATGCGCTGACTCGTATGCGACAAGGGCGTTCCACGCACAATAGTCGATTACAGCTTAAAAATAAGTGTAAGCTCCGCCCACAGCCGTCGCTGTCCCACCCACAGAAAATTTGCATAGACGTACCATCCAATTGCATTTGCTCATTTTGGTGACGTCAAGTACCTTTCGCTTATTTGAGGTAGGCGATTTTACCACAAAGACAGATGCTCGTGTCGCTGGTTTTCGATCAGAAAACCTGAACTTCCTGGCTTTTTCAGCAAAGATTGCGACATCACTCCTTCGGGAAACGTAATATTAAAAGTAGGGACGACGAGCTTTTAATTATTAATGTGCGTAGTATTTACATCACCAGCGAAAAAGTAGTTATGGTTACAACATAAACCACCCAGCACGACTCTTTTGCGCATGTGAATGGCAGGCACGCCGCTGTTTTGAGGGTGGAGCATGTATTTATTTTGCGGTAGTAACCTGCACACTTAAATAGATTCCGAGTAGTTTGCGTGTCTGATCATAAGCATTTGTTATTCAGTGAAAGTGCTGACTCTTTTGCGACGCCTTCCAAGAGTGACCTGATTCCACCCTACTTCCGCTTATCTTCTCACACTGCGGCTGCTTGGTTAAGTAGGCGTGTCCTCACGGAAGCGTTGGCAGATTCCGCATTGACTAACTCCCCCGAGTACAGTCATTTTTCTTTACAACCCTATCGGAGAGAATTTTATCAAACACGTCAGCTAGAAGTCCACGTAACCTTACGTAATGTCCATCAAGAGGTTGCGCTGCCGTGTGCCGAAGCTGTCTATGAAAGCAGGTCTGGTCAGATTCCCTCACCACTTTGGTCATTCTGTACTGAGCCAGAGAATATATCGTTCGTTTTTTACCAGTAGACAATTTACCACAGCAAAGAAGCAAAAAATAAACTTGAAAATCCTCTGCAAGCTCTTGGAATAAATTTGTCCATGCCTGTGACAACGTCCTTTTGGAACCTCTATTTCTAGGTTCCGCGACACGAAAGTTTGCTTGGAAGCGTGGAATTATATTATTGAAACCAATAGGTTACCCATACAAGCACGTTACTCAAATTTTTTTGCATAGAGACGTGTATTTATGTATAATCTTTTTGCCTTTTTCAATTAAGAGTTTTGTGTAACTTTGTTCGACTTTGTGTTGCGCACTTAAATTTCTTCCTTAATTCACAATTTCTAATCCGTAAATTACCTCATTCCTACCTTTTGTACCATTTTGTATAAACATCCAATTCATAGGTGATCTCCCTCACGAAGAGTCTGAGCCACGGTTGATAAAACAACCAACATCAAAAACCATGTTCGACGAGTGTCTTCATCAGTTTACTTTGTGATAAAAATTGTCGTATCTGAAAATAAAACTCATAAATTTCATCAATTTTCCGGTATCTCTTTTATTCTTTCCTTTCGCTAAAATAACCATATTTCCTCTTTGTATGAAGCACATTATGGCAGTCCTTCTTTTGTTTGCTTAGTGATCGATCCTGGTGAAGCAACATTTCCTTAAACATGTGGCATTAGCTACTGTGTTCCTGGTTTCCTGTTGAAGAGATATATATCGTATACCTACGGACATCCGCCGCGGTTATGGAACAATCTCACGTAACGTATATAGCTTACATGGAAACGACCGTGTTAGTAAAATACATTTATCTTTTCTTTTTCATTTATTATAGAGACCGCATGCGATCAAACGAGCGACCAGGTATTGCGACGAATATAGCTTTAGTGAAGCGACTAAACCTAGAACCGACATTTTTCTTTTCCTCCACCAGCAAATGGCAGCCCTGCACGCTAGATAAACTCCTGCTGTGACTCACCTATACGAGTATAGTACTTGTCTTGAGCAAGGCTAACATTCCGTGCGGGAAAAAAAGTTCTTTCAGAATGTAGCCTACACGACGACCCAGTGACAGAGTACTGCTGCTTCGAGTAACAGACGCCGTGCAGCTGTCGTGTTCTCTGTGGCCGCTAAGATGATCAAAGCCAAAGCAGCGAGTTCTAATGACAGTATTGCGTAAAATGTAACCTTTATTTCGCGTCGTTTACGTTGTCATTACACCTGGAGCTCTTGCTGCAAACTCCCATGCCCTTCGTGTACCTTACGTAACGTCATCGTGTTCTGGTCTACTGCTCTGACGATCCGCTACATTGTGCAAGAACGCTGACGATCCTAATATTTTAATAGCAAATTACAGCGCAAAACTCTACCCTTGCTTTCGGAGTGCTGATTGTGTGTCACGAGATAACAAAAAGTCGCAGAGTTCCTTACGTTTTTGCCTAATACGAATCGAAGGTAAAAGCCTTATTATTCTCTTTGTTATCAGTCAATTGTATTGACCCCCCCACCCTACGAACGCTTTTTGCACCCAACGTAGTTTTGCACTGCCTCCGGAATCAGGAGCATTGGAAGCTTTCTGTGACTCCAGGACGATGCCGTGCGAGACGTCGTCATGTGAAGTCACGTTAAGTGACGTCATAGTGACCTCATGATGAGTTCACAAATTTTCTCGACCTCTGACGTCATGGTGACGCAATATGGTGACGTCATCGCGTTATTTCTGCATCACTCGTGTTGATGCCGATGGCCACTTCTCGCGTTTGATAAGGCATCTAGGGTTTTTGCCTTTAAAAAAAGGTTTTTTTTAAAAAACGCGATTTACCCGTGTTATCACTAAATAACATCGCTACATCTTTCTGGGGGCAGTACAGATAGGAGTCTTTAAATATGACTCGGTGAATGATTGGTCTCATCCGTTGCAGTTGTCAATGAGGGGACAACAGCTCCGAAGTGGAAATTGAAAAAAAAAGATTTTCCAAACGACTGCACAGTCATTATTCCCAGCAATGGTGCGCGCACGAGGTTCACATTTGAGAAGTCGACGACACAGCACACGGAATATTTCACCAAATCCTTCTGGCGTCAGACTAGTGAGATACCGGAAAGGCTGAACACTTTTACTGCTATTTTGCTGTTACTAAAAGACAAACGCACCAGAAGACATATGCACAAGCACGTGCGCACATGCACACGTTTCTCTAATAAGTGGAGACGGAAGGAGAACACGACTGTACCCGAAAATGTTCAATTTTTCTAACGGTCACATGCACGCAGCTGTTCCGAAGATTAAACCCCTATCTAGAGACGCAAAAAAAAATATGCCACGGGGTCTCCCTTACGCCCAAGCGTGACGTCAACCTGTGACGTCAGATTATGTGACGTCATAGTGAAGTCATGATGTCAAATTTTGGCAATTTGTGACGTCATGATAATGTGAGCGGGTGATGTCATCACGTGATGGTGATTTCTTGCATCACTCGTGTTGACGTCGCCGCGTTTTCGCGTTTGATGAGGCACCTAAGGCTTTCGCCTTAATAAAAGGCGACTTCGGGACCAGCTTGTAGTGCATAAACTCTACATTGTAAAAGATTCGTCATGTAAGCTCTTTTTGTTCTTATGTCTTCTAGAAGAACCTATTCGCGTAATATACGATGTCTATTATTCTATTTTTCGAAAGTAAAAAAAATGTTGAAAAAGGACGTCATATATTTTTTTGCCTTCCTTTTCGCGTGGTCGTGCATTTCTTGCAGTAGCCAGGCACCTCGCTTACCGTGCTGTGGGTTCGATCGATGAAAGCAGCCAGAAATGATATAGTCTTTAACAGCACCACGACGAAGCGGGAATCCTGTCGGTGACATAACGAAATGAGAAGTGATTGAGTAATGCCAGGATTCAAAAGTTAGCTATCAGTTTCCTTTCCTTCCTAAAGAAAGTTTTCCGAAGCGTCAAGCAATCTCGATACCTGAAAGCTGGTAAGTTGGCCCGCGCAGTCTGCGCAGCGCCTTCAAATGACACATCACCCGCCTTCCGGTACGCTGATGGATTGCCTAGGCTGATTCAATCCTTAGATTCCTGGATGACGTCAGAGCGCCAGCTAACTTTAGCCGTGGACAAGATGGATGACAACGTGCACTGTCGTCACGTGGGTAAGTTTTGGCGCTGCCTACTTTTAGCTGGGACGCGCACGAACCGTGCGCAAGCTGACTGATCTTCACAAAAGACATGGGTGCGTATATAAACACAAATATTAATTGTTTGGGGTTTGACGTCACATTAACCACGATATGATTATGATTGACGCCGTAGTGGAGGGCTCCCTAAATTTCGACCACGTGGGGTTTTTTAACATGCATCTAAATCTAAGTACACGGGCCTCTGCCATTCCGCCTCCGTGGAAATGCAGCTGCCGCGGCTGGGATTCGAACTCGCGACCTTCGCGGCCAGCAGTCGAGCACCATAATTACTAGACTACCGCTGCGGGTGGACGCGTATACACAGAAACAACTTAGGATAAAAACTGAAACGTACAAGTCAAATGCAATCACCTATTTTTCTTCGCATTAGTGAATAGCTCATTCACGTTATTCTTTTTTCTTTTTTGTCTCTTGATATGAACTATCATCCGCGCTTACAGTAATAAGCTCTTCAAGCATGTTGTAACCGGCAAGTCACTATCATAATTAGAAAAAATAACCTTTAATGAAAATCCCGGAGAGGTTAGCCTGGTTTGTCGCCTGGCTTGCTACTCCGGGTGTCGGATGACACGCGTACTATGTAGCGAATGGTGAAGTCTGGGAGCTCGTAATAATTTATTGCAAGAGGCATCCGTACATTAAATATTGCCTCGCTGTGTGCCCGACGTATAGGTTTCTCTGCGGTTATCTGATAAAGCCATATGGCGGGACCTCGTTCATGAGAGCACGCTTTCGCGAAAGCAAGCCCAGAGTCGGCATGCATAGACATTTGGGAATGGCTATGTTAAATACACGACATGTGACGTTCTTGATGTTATAGTGCATACGTGACGTTGCTCATTTATTTTATTTACAAGAATGCTCCACGCTCAATATAAAGGTCCCAGAAGGAGCGGCAAGAATGCACACACATTCAGGGACTAGACTACCATGAACGCGCGCTACGAAAAGATAAAAAAAAATATTGCATAGAAATGCATCGTTGAAGTAATATGGCCCATGGCAAGATATATCTTGAGGAGGTACACAAAACCATCTCCAGAATTTTTATCGCTTTCGTACTGAGTTGACGCACTAATGAGGCACAGCATGGTAAATAGTGTGCCTTCGTTCCCCTTCACACATTTTCTACAACTTTGCGTTTTTCCAGGATCTAGAAAAGTCAAGGATTGCAACTCTACGAAAAAATGCCAGCGTAGAATAGTACCGGGAAAGAGAACAACGGGTGAACGCTGAATTTTGTGGCGTTAGCTACACTGGCTTAGCTGAGCCAGTTTCGCGTGGCTCCTCAAGTGCCGCGCTGCGTATGCGCGAGGATCAGTGATGTCACACAGCTGGCGCACCGGAGCCGGCACCTCCCGCGCACTCCGCCGCTGCCGTGCGCGACTCGCTGCCGCCGGTCTGCGCTCTCCAGAGGAGTGACGTCGTAGCCGAGGTAGACGTACTGGCGCAGCTATTCGCCTTCGCTGTGCAGTCGCTGTGTGACACTGCGCTGGAGCCGCTTGATAGCACCTCTGACTGGCGTTTGCCTGCGTGGTTTAGCCATGGAGAAGGAGAGCGCAAATGCTGCTTAAAGGGGTACTGACACCTTTTTTCGAAGGCGAGTTTACTCTGCCATACAAATCTCCTGTATGCAGAGATGGCTCTGAGCAAGTGTGAAGCTCAGCGAAAGCTTATAAGATACTTTAATTTGATATTAATGTCAGTTCTTCCATGGCGCACCTACTGACATCGACACTAGCTTGACGTCAGGCTGCAGTACGAATTCTGGAGACCTCACGCAGCAGTCTGGCTAGATGTGATGACGTTACCACCAAAACTTCCAAGATGGCCGCTTGTGCGTCACCAACGGAGCCACTGTATCCATAGCCGCGGTGCGGAGCGATCGTGGAAACGTCATTGTATATTGTGCAAGCACGTGACGAGAAGCTCATACCGTGTTGTGACGTCAGGGTACAGTAGGAACCGAAACTAGCTTTTAAAAACATACTGTAGTTACTTTTTCATGGCGCACTCGCGCTTAGCACTACCTTTTCTAGGCTTTTGAGGGCTTAGCCCTTCATTTGATGCAAGAAAACGACAACTGAAGATATTCATGTCAGTACCCCTTTAACGGTGGAGAATAGGGGAGAAGCTTAACTCATCGGATCGCGAAGTAGTTGCCTGGCAAAATAAATATACATGTGCCACATAATACGTATACCGTGTGTGTGTCATTGGAGCAGCAGTAAGCATGATAATCAAGCTAATCCTAGACAATCAGGAAAGCTAAGAGCAAGCAGCTGAACCTTTGCTAACGTTACGCTATCCTGGCATAGCTGAGCTAAGCCAATGCAACATTTTTTTTTGGACCAACACAAAGGAAGACAGACAGACTTTGCACAATGAACCAACTCGCCCAAGCCTTAACCCTAGCAAGAATTAAAGCTAGCACATATTTCTTTTTTTAACGCGACGCCGACTTGCCCTTAAGTCATAATGTTTAGTTTGTACAGATGTGTGTGTGCTGCAAGGCTTCCTTGAGTATATAGGGTGCGTCCGATAAACGCTCTGGTTCTTCCTTTGGTAGTGTATAGAAGCGAATCGGGATGCCCGTAAAATTTCGATGGAAAAAAAAGCTAACTTCTTTGGAACAATGGTGCTGCCTTCGAGTTTCGAGAACTTAATGGACTGACGACAGAACAAATATCTCGGTCATAAAGAAGAGTAATCCCGAAGCTTCTTTCGTAGCGAAGGTCCTAAAACTAAATCTCTCCTGTTTTCCCCATGTCTTATGGGCTGTCGGTTTAATTGAGAGTAAATTATTCTAGTCAAACCGTAAGGTAAGAGAAAACGGAGTCGCCGGAGCACGAGATGGTTGCATGGTATGACTTAGACAACAGAAAAAAACCTATTGGTGAGCTTAAAAAACTTATAAATACATATTAATAGCGTACGTGTACTCTTCGAGTTTTGTGTACTCTGAGTTTTGTGTACTCTTTGAGTTTTGTGTACGATCTTGAGAAGCCATTTGAGCAGCATGCGTATTTTCGCAGCATTCTGCGTTTCTCGACGCTTTAGTGGACTAGCGGTAAGTAAAGCGGTTTGCCCAATTTCTGTGGCACATACGTTTTTGTCCGCATACACTCCTTCGTTTTTGGTGGAGCAGTGGCGGGTAGTGGGGCTCGTCCAATTCCTGTGGCCCATAACTGCGATAGGGACAACTTGCCTACGGACATCTGTTTCGCCTCGGCATACACAGCTTGGCTGAAAAATTCTCTGCAAGGTTTCACGCTCGTAAATATGCCCACACAAAAACGCTTTTCCTTTCCAGCACACTTCGTTTCTCTCCCTCCATCAAGGTCTCACCCGAAGGAAACCCGCAATGCGTCACATGAAGCAGTAGTGCAGACGTACGCTTAACCGCAACAATACATAGTGCCGTGTACGCTGTGTAAACGAACGGATCAAGCGATTCTTCAACGTCACGCTGAACAAACGAAAGAAATCAATACGCAGCTCTTTTCGCCACGCGCTGGAGCAGTAGCGCTGTCTACACCGAATCCATCTCCTCTCGCGAACATACGTGAACATTCGTTGCCTCTTTGTGTCGTTCATTACGAGAGCAAATGTATAAGTGTAGGCGACATCTTGCATCACGGTGTGGTTTCATGGTACGCCTCTCATTCGCAGGTTTCTTTCTCTTGTAACATTTTATGTATATCCAGCCTGTATGCATCGCCAGGTACTCTCATTAATAGCATAACCTTTTCTGGTTACCTTTTAAATGCCAAGCATTTCTTAGCGAACCTCTCGCACTTTGAGCGTTTCTATCTACGTATCTATCTATCTATCTATCTATCTATCTAGCCGCCTACGTCTAGGTGCTCTCATGATCGCCTCCTTAACTTGGTGTAGACCAAAATTTGCATGGGAGGGTAAGAGGTTTTGACGAATATGATTGCCTGGTCATGACATGAATAACGTTAAAATCCTGTCGCGTACGTCGTCAAACCCTTTCCACTAGACACGTGTGGCACATACCCGTTTACCATGGACCACGGTGTACGGGTATGCGCCACAGGTGATTGACAGTTTATATCTACCCAGGAACGGCGAGAACATACATTGGTAACTTAAAATGCTAGAGCGTTAAGGAAAACCAACATACGCAGCGTTGACTCAACGAATTGAAAGAATGAAAATTAGGATCCCAGCAGGAATCGAACCCAAGTATTCTGCGTGGCAATCAGGTATTCTACCACTGAGCCACGCCAGGTCTATAAATTGGTTTGGAAAAACAGCCTACGCAGGCGTAATGTCGATGCAACGTCAACTGTGGTTGTGGTGCTGGCTATCTAGTTTTACAAGAAAGCAATAAACACTACATGATACTCCTACGATGTGTACTCCTACGATACAGGCGTCATATCAGATTAACGCCTGTAGTTCCAGTGTTGGCTCCGCTTTTATAGCAGTCTAATAAACATTACGTTTTATTCCTACGATTCAGCAAGGTATATTGAAGCATTGCTCGACCCCGGAGGAATACATCAACGAAAGTTACAAATGATATCCACATCACCGCACCGTAAAGTGCACTTTTGTCCACCAGAACGACGCAGTGTCCTCTTCATTTCTTACGAGGCTGGGCGATGGCCTCATGCTGACCGAGGATGATGACAGATTGATTGACAGCCGCTTTGTAGACTAGGCTACGTAGGTCACATACGCCGAGGTAGTCTAGGAATAGGACAAACACCATCCGCTGATGTTGGTCTACGTAGCACTATCCAGGCCTACCAGCCTCGACGGCCTATACCTCACCAACGCGAAGAGTGGCTTCAGGTTCCGACACGTCGCCGGCTCTGTCGACAGACAATTTTTTGACGAAATGACCGAGGCATCCACGAATTCCAACAGCTCTACTCTACCACATACTTCACTAGACATGGACCCCTCGTCACCACGATCACGACCGGATCCTATAACAAGTCATTTCCAGCTGCTGGTGCTCACTGATCACGGTGATGATGCCCTTGTTCAAGAAATGTCGAGAACTTCTTGCAAACATGCACACGGGATCGTGAAACGTGCGTGCGTTCTCGGGACACGTATAAGCACTACATATCAGCTTTCCGCTTCTGGTGTTGGTAATACCGACCTTGCCATTGGCAGCGTTACCCAACCGTGAACAACTGGTTATATAACACATATGCTGCTTTTCAACATATATATGTGTGCGTGCGTATAAAATTTATAGAAATCTTTAGCGTCATTTTGTAACGTGTCGCTCAGTAAAAAGCGTTACGCCAGTCACCTATCCGCCGCATGCTTCGCAAACATCGACTCCCACGGTACGTGGGATCTGCCGAATTTTTTTTTCTGCCCTCTGCGACAGCGTGGTACTAGGTGCTTCCTTCTGAACGCAATTTCTGTTCATGCCCATTTATTTCATGTATCCTACTTATTTAAGTAGAATTTACTGCCTTCTCTATGAAAAAGACACCTGAATTGACAAAACAAAGAAACGAGAAGGCCTGGGGAAATTTCTTTCATTTATCACTACAGCGCTATACTGCAGTTGCCGCGCGCATCCTTTTTTTTTTTAACTTTATGATTAAAAAAAATATATCAGCACGTTTAGTTCTTCTTTCGAGGTGGGCTTCAAGAACACTAAAGAAAATGAGTGAAATCGGTCGGCTTAATGTTTTCGGCGTACAGTTCAATGAAAATATTGGCGTATCGAGGATCGAAACTGATATTAAGAGTATCGCTTTATTAAAAATTATAAACACTTCTGGGAAGTCCGCCATCTGGAGTGCTATGTTCGCCGATTTCTTTCTTTTTAACGCCATATGGTTGGTTTCGTGTTTTGCGCCTCAGCTTATTGAACCAGTCGCCGCCTCCGCTCATCGTGTGCTAAGCGACGCAAGCGGAACAATGGGAATCGATTCGATCCTCTCGCTTGAAAATATTAAATATGAAGGAGTGTACAAATAAGCCTTACTTCATTTCTTCTTCATAACTGGGACGTATTTAACGTCGATGAAGATAACTATCCTTCCAGTTATGGAAAAGTACTTCGGCGATAAACAGCAATAACGCACTGAGAATAGAAAATCCATGTCTCCGATGCCGTGGCCTTGTGCTTGAGTGTCCGCTTCGGCTGCTGGAGGTCGTGGGTTCAAATACACGTTGCCGCCGGATACCCACCGGTTTTTAAAAATGGCTACATGCGTCCCCCAGCCCGACACTCGGCTACTTTCAGTGGTGAAAAGTCTGAGAAAAGGGCCTGTTCCATTCAGATCTCGTCGAAACTTGTGGCCCCAAGCAAACCCCAACGCCCTGAAAAGGGATGAAGAGGGAGGCAAAACTCGCTCCTTAATTAAATCAACAAAATTAAAATAGATGTGATGGGTTAAGGAAAGACCAGAGGACTTCCGGCAACCTATTCGCGCCAGATTTCAAGATCGTTACACACAAATCACCAAGCGCCAGGTAGGGGTACTGTACTACCCATTATAAATCACCGGTGAGTTTACGACTGGCCCCGGTGGGTTTCCGGTGACCCTCTCCAACATTTCCCCCTGCTTCTTGATTTCGTGAAGTAATCTCGGTGAGACCAATAATTTTGCAGGAACAATTCTGCAATTCCTGTGCGATACTGAGTTTCAAGCTCGTATTCGATTTTCCTTGTTTCGCCGTAAGTTTTGAAAAAATGGCTCACAAATTAAAACACATAGACGTTCTAGAGAGACCTCCAAGAATACTGC